>NC_041225.1:74651714-74655182 GCF_002837175.3 Physeter macrocephalus
GTACGGCGGGCCTCTCACTGTTGTGGCCTCTCCCGTTGCGGAGCACAGGCTCCGGACGCGCAGGCTCAGCGGCCATGGCTCACGGGCCCAGCCGCTCCGTGGCACGTGGGATCTTCCCGGACCGGGGTGCGAACCCGTGTCCCCTGCATCGGCAGGCGGACCCTCAACCACTGCGCCACCAGGGAAGCCCCGACCTTGTTCTTTAGTGAGGGTATCACTGAAATACACAAGTCTTGCATCCTTTCATTTAGTGAGAAACTACTGTATTTATAATTAAGAAACAGGAAAGCATCAGGAGGAGGCAACCATTTCCAGTTGCCTTGTGTTTCTCTCAGAAAGGGGCTGAGCCCATCAAAGTGAAGCCAGATTTTTAACCAAGACAGTCCCTACCCTACAGACAAATGAAATACGCATTTCAATCCTTAATTCATTCTTTTACTTCCTGCGTGCTAACCACAAGGATTATGGAGATGAAGAAGTATAGTTCCAACCTTCAAGACCTCACAGTCTCCGGGGGAAACAGATACATCAATACATCTGCCCTGCTCTGTGATACTTCCTGCCTCACAGGCACCCGCAGTGCAGTCTGGGAGGATCGAGCAGGTGCAACCGGAAGACGAGCCTTGAACATGTTCTCAGTAAATATGTGAACTTCTCTCAAAATGTGTTGCAGTGGCAGTGGAGGACAAGTTGATGTCATTATATTCCTTTTAGAGAGGGAAAAAAAAAATCCTGAGATTCAGAAAAAAAAAAAAAAAAAAGGAAAGCTGAGATTCAGAAAAAAAAAAAAAAAATGGAAGTAAACTTTTCCACAGCCATCATATAGAGCTGAGATTAGAACCGTTTCTGAAGGCACAGTGACTCAGCCCAGCAAAATAGATGTGCTGTTCCAGCATTGCTTGGCAAAAAGCCCTCCTTGCCATGAGTAGAAAAGATGCTACATCTTGTTTCATATTCAAATTATGTTATATAACCCAGTTGGAATTCACTGAAACTATGTTCTCATTTCAATCCAGACCCTTTAGGGACACCTGGAAGTGAACTAACTGTAGGCAATGGACCACCTGTTTTTGCGTTTGGCGTTTCCTTTCCAAAGGCAGCTCTTCCTCTTGACTCCCCTATTTGTGTTAAGGTGGCTACCATTTCCTACTATACAGAAGCAAAAGGTCAGAATCAACTGTGAGGCTTTTTCTTTATTCCTCCTACTCCTATCTACTCATAACCTAAGTTTTACTCATTCTTTCTGAGTGTCACACACCCAGAAATACACTTATCTTCTTTTCTATCGCCTGCCCCACCATTCACATAACATCCTGACTCTACCAATGGCATCCCTCCTACCTGCCCATCTCCATGCTTTCCTGATTCACACCGTCTGATTTGTCTTCCTACATTTTTTCCTGTCATCAATTAATCATCCACCTCATGCAAAATCTTAAACTCTCTCTTCTTCCTAAAAGAAAATAATCTTAGCCCAATCCCTACCAGCTTTCCAGGCTCATGTTCACTGGTCCCCTTCTCAATTCCTCACCCAGTCATTTCCTCATTCTTGTCCACATTCACCTGGAGTTCCCACAGTTCCATTGTGGATCATGCCACTGGCCTTTCCTGGATTACTTTACAGCTACCTTTCCAAATCCGTCTCTTTGACTCCACCTCAGCCTCTTGAAACCTTTCCTGATTGCTCCAGCTAATCACATTTTTCTTCTACTCTGAACTCTCAAATACCTTATAAGCCATACCCTTAATTTGTACCTCACCTTTGCAGGCTTGGTTGGGAAATACTGTCTCTTTACACCTATATGTCAAATATTCCCAAGTATTTATTGAGGGCTTAATACATGCCAGTCATTGTGACAAAATGTCTTTCTTACTTATTATCTTAATAAAATCTTGCAAAAATCTCATGAGTATCCCAGTTTCAGATGAGAAAACCAAGGTCGAGAGGAAATAGATAAATCCCTGCAGGACTTAGAGCCACACAGCTAGTTAGCAGTCAATCTGGACTGGGAGTTCAGGTCTATCAGATGGCAGCTCCATGCAGTCTCCCTTGTGGTTTTATACTGTAAGCTCTTTGATAAAAATGAAACAAACAAAAACCCCAAAAAACCCGCTATGCCTAGGACCTCTTTAGAACTCACCAGCAGTTAACATAGAACAAATCCTTAATGGATATACGTTAATTAATTGTGTCATTTTAAGGATGCTCTGTAACCTCAATTTTAAGAGAAAGAATAACAGTGGAGTTTAAGGCAACTACAGGCTCTAAATGTCCAGCTACATTTAGAGTCTGCAGGAGTACACACCTGTATTCATTCCTAAGAAAAGTGTAAGAATGCAGATTTGTCCATTGTTGGGAGAGGGAAGATCTTAGAAATCACTTCTGTAAGTGAGCAAAGAGAAGCCTCAATGTGTGTCTCCCAGCCCTTTCCTCCTTGCCATTAGATTTAAGGTTAGGGTGTTGGCACACATCCTTCAGTTTACGCTTTGACATAGAGGATAGTGCCACCAAGACTGTGAATTTATATAGAACAGCTCTTTGCAAATCGGTTCTCTGCAAAAACCTTCCGCCATTTTTCTCCAAAGCAATTAAGCCATCCCAAGTGGCCCCAGTGAGAAGTAGTGACCTATTATGTGGTCATCGTGCCAGAGAGGAGTGGGAAATCCCTCTTGAGACAAATCTCCTTTATCTGTAGAAAATTCTTCATTATCCCAGGTTAGAAATAGGAGCATCAAGCATCTGGGGTTCCTCAAAACACTGAAGAGAAATATGACTTGCTTCAAGTCTGAAAAGTTCATGTCTGCACAGCCAGTGATTAAGGAAATTTTCTGTAAAACTCAGAGGTTCTGTGAAGATTCTGGCTACTAAGAATGTCAGTCTCTGTGATGAAAGATAACTAGAGGCAAGTTAAAGAATAATGTTTGCATCTTTACTGTGTGGGTGCAAGAAGCTATACCCCAGTAGAGTTAGCTAATATTATGCAGGCTTTGAAAAGAGACGTTTTTGTGACTAGGATAACCTAGGGAGAATAAAAAAGTCTGATTTGATGAAAAGCCTCTGGTAAAATTAGAACCTGTTTCTATGCTTTATTCACGGAAAATAGAAAGTAATGAAAATTGAAAGAGTGGCAGAGGAATGTTGCAAAAATCTTGACAAGATGGTAATCTAGAATTCAATAGAGCTGATTTTGTCTTTCTCTGTGGTTTCATCAATTTTTTCCTCATCCTTTCCATTTCTTTTTCTTTCTGTCTCTCTCAAATCGAGACACATTTCTTAGTACATTCATTATATGCATAAAAGCAGTATTTTCAGGGAGTGCACGTAAGCTTTTAAAGAAGAGACTCTTGCATTGAACAACGGTCAGACTATGCTCATCAACAACCTATCAACAGTTACTTTTTTTTTTTTTTTTTTTTTGCGTTACACGGGCCTCTCACCGCTGGGCCCTCCCCCGCTGGGGAGCACAG
>NC_041225.1:74655439-74689494 GCF_002837175.3 Physeter macrocephalus
CGTGGGATCCTCCCGGACCGGGGCACGAACCCGCGCCCCCTGCGTCGGCAGGCGGACCCCCAACCACTGCGCCACCAGGGAAGCCCCCTGGTGCAAACTCTTAATTCAAGGAACAGAGTAAGGTTCTACAGAGAGGGGAAGTGGTTGATTTTAGGAAAGTTTCAAGGACCTAGCCTGGAAGATGGCATTTGTCTGGGTATCATGATTTAGAAATGGTTTATTATATCAAGAGCCAGGTATAGAACCTGGACACCAGCGTGTTTAACATGGGGGGCTAAGAAGGGACTGAAGCCAGAGCACAAAGCAAGACTGGAGTGTGTTACCCTCAGAGGACAGTTAATGTCGATGTCAGGAGACATGGAATTACCAGTTTGAATCAGCACAGCATTCATTAGTTGATTCAACGAATGGGTGCCATATTCTTTGTGCTCCACAGGCTTCAGAGTGTAAATACAGGCTAGACCAGACTCAGTAGACCAAACCAGACTCTAAAGTCAAAGCTGGGGGTACAAAAGAAAAAATCAAGAGAGAAAAATGAGCTGCAGAAGTCTTAATCCCAGGGCCCTCAGAAAAACACCTGTAGGTTGCTGCTGAATCAACCACACTATTAAGTGGTCTGCTTATTTCAGAGGATCAGTGTCTGATCACTGGGCAGGTTTGGGACAGGCCAGGGGTTCAGTCTGATTCTGAAGCTAGGAGCAACCCAGGTCACTGAGGACCTTTCCTCTTGTTGCCCAGTCTAGCATAAGAGAAGAAATAGTATCATGGAAATGTGTGGGACTTCTCACAGTGGTGTTGTAAGGGGTAGTGGTAATTATAGACATGAGGCATCTAGTACAGTGCCTGTTGAATAGTAAAGTACTCAGATATTCCAAATATGCATGGATGTTGAAGGAAGACCTGTTTTACATTAGATCCTTGGGTCCCTATCTTAGTCTCCATCACCAATTCTTCTTCACTGTTCACTTACGCTACATGGCTTTTGTTTTATAACAACATATATATGGCTTTGCATGTGAGGTTAGATAATATTTTTAAGCTAATGTTTTATCTCTTTCATGGTCATAAATGTGCAAGGAAGAGCAGGCCCTGATGAAATGCTGGTTTTCCAGAAGAAAGTCTTATGTTCCAATTACTTTCTCCACTCTCAGGGTAGTTTGTGAGAGTACCCTGTTTCTCAGGTCTGAGTCTGGACATACTCTCCTTGAGCCCATCTGATGCTTCCTCACACAGCCTGGGGATCTTGTGCATGAGCCCGTGGCAGGTGTAACAGATTCTGGAATTCTATCACAGGCCAGGTTTTCTTGGCCACAGTGTAAGCACCTGTGTGTTCATCTAGAGGAATAAGAGTAGTGCATTGTCATTGTTACTTAACAGGTGTATTTTCCTCCTATGGGCTACCATGCAACCTTTTGCCTAGAAGCACAATTAATGTCTCCTTACAGATGTACGGAATAGGCCTCTCAACCATCATTTGTCCTCAAGATAAACTCTTTTTTTTGAAAATTGAGATGCTGTTTCAGAGATATCCTTCTGTATCACTTTGGTATAATATTTAACCTCTTTGAGTCACAGTGTCTTCATCTGTAAACCTGGCAAAAGAGTACCTTCCTAATAAGTTTGTTTTCAGACTCACAAGTATATATAAGTTGTTTTTAAAAATCAAGGGATCCAAGGGTCCCAAGACCATTAAATGGGGAAAGGACAGTTTTCAACAAATGGTGCTGGGAAAACTGAATATCCACGTGAAAAGGAATTAACTTGGTCCCTTATCTAACACCATACACAAAAATTAACTCAAAACGGATCAAAAACCAAAATGTAAGACCAAAAACTATAAAACTCTTAGAAGAAAATATAGGACAAAATTTCATGACATCATTGGATTTGGCAATTATTTCTTGGATATGATACCCAAAACACAGGTAACAAAAGAAAAATAGACAAACTGAATTTCATAAAAATTTAAAAATTTTGTGCCTCAAAACACACTATCAGCAAAATAAAAATTAAACACACAGATTGGAAGAAAATTTTGCAAACCATATGTCTGATGAAGATTAATATCCAGAATATACTTGGAATCCCTCAAACTCAACAACAAAAACAAACAATCCAATTCATAAATGAGCAAAGCACTCAAATAGACATTTCTCCAAAGAAGATATATAAATGGCCAATAAGCACATGAAAAGATCCTCAACATAACTAATCATTAGGAAATGCAAATCAAAATTACAATGAGATAAGAAATCACATTAATATGGCTACTATCAAAAAAAGAAAAAAATAAACAAGTGTTGGCCAGGATGTGAAAAAAAATTGGAACCCTTGGACACTGTTGGTGGGAGTGTAAAATGGTACTGTTACTGTACAAAAAAAAATGTATAGCAGTTCCTCAAAAAATTAAAAATAAAATTACCATATGATCTAGCAATTCAACTTCTGGGTCTACACCCCACAGAATTGCAAGCAGCGTCTTGAAGAGATATCTTTACACCCATGTTCATAGCAGCATTAACAATATCTAAGATGTAGAAGCAATGGAAGTATCCATCAATGGAAGAATGGAAAAGCAAAATGTGGTATGTACATGTAATTGAATGTTATTCAATCTTAAAAAATGAAGGAAATTCTGACATATGCTTCAACATGGAAGAAACTTGAGGACATGCTAAGTGAAATAAGCCAGTCACATAAAAGACAAATCTGCATGTTTCCACTCTTATATGAGGTACTTAAAATAGTCAAAATCATAGAGACAGAAAGTAGAATGGTGGTTGCCAGGGGTCGGGAAGAGGAGGAAATGGGAAGTTATTGTTCAATGGATAGGGAGTTTCAGTTTTACAAGATGAAAAGTGTTCTGAAGATGGATGGTGGTGACAGTTGCACAACATTATGAATGTACTTAACACCACTGAACTGTACGCTTAAAAACTGTTAAGATGTAAGTTTTGTGTTACCACAATAAAAAAAAAATTTAAGCCCAAGGGATCCATGAAGTGGAAAGCCATCTCACTTGGAATAATCTGGAGACTTGAGGATTGACTGGATGCATGAGGTTGAGTCTTGGAACTCTGTAGAAGAACCAGAATCCCTTTGTCTCCAGTGGCTACTTGAGTAACCCTTGTCCTATGTCTTATGTTACCTAGAAAAACAGAATTGCAGCATTTTAGGCTCTGTGTAAGGTATTCAATTAGCATAAAACATGGCTCTTGGCCTCAAGAAGGTCATTGTTCAGTTGAGGAGAGAAAATCATACTTTCTTTCCTAGTTCCCTTCAGCTCTTCTGTCTTGTTTGGCTGCCTTAAAGAAAGTCTCAAGCCTTGTAAAGTTTGACCTATTTTTCATAGGAAGAAGCCTACAGATCACTGGTAGCAACTATTACTCTTGCTAAAATTTCTCAAATAATGGAGGAAAATGTAGAGTGTGAAGCAAAACAAATCCCAAGCTAAATTGGGAGCCCCAAAGCCAGGCCATGTATAAGCTCATCCTTTAGGGCTGAGTTCTCAGTCTCCTGGACCGACTCACCAAAAGGGTCTTGTCATAAAATGAGGCATCTTTCCTTTTCCAGTAATGAACTTTTAGAATCTTCCATTCCCCCCCACCTCTTCTTTTTTTTTTTTTTTCTACTTAGAACCCTTATTTCCAAAGCTTTGTTGAGGCTCTGGAAAAATTGATGTCAGTAATTTAGGGACCCAGTGTTTAGTGTTTCTTTCTTTCCTTTGATTCTCCCTTAATCTAAATAAGAAGCAGCAAATTTACCTGTAGGAAAGTCAGTGCCAAGAACATTGCTGTGCATGCTTCTCTTTGCATCCTTTAAAAGAAGGGACTTAAAAAAAAAAAAAAGAAGAAGGGACTTCACAACATCATATATCAAACTTAAGAGAAATCAAGGGCAAATGAACTGGGTATACAAACTATGGAGGCTTTAAATTTTGGGGGTCACTGATTTGGAGATCTCAAGCCTAGATTAATTAAAACCGTGGAGCATTTGTGGAACCATCAGGATAGTTTAGATAGGGAGGGGAATGGACAAGAATGGGAGCTGAGGAATATACTTTTTCTATTGCCCAGCTCCACAGCTTTTTCTAATTTAATAATCCAGTTATGTTAACTTTCAGTGGCTTTTTTTTCCCACCACACCACTTCTCTTCTTTCCCTTTCCTCCCCCTTCTTTCTTTCTCTTCGGGTTGCTTCCATCTGTAACACCAGCAATAATCACTGTGGTATTGTTGGCTTAGGCAGTTTTGAAGAGTCAGAAGTGTGCTGTAATTGAAGAGTTCATTACCAAGATCAGCTGGTTCCCTGATTACAGTGGCAAGGTGAAATATTTATCCTCACCAAAAAGCTCCCGCACAACCATTTCCAAAGTCACCCACTTTTCACTCTTTTTTCATTCGAACCCTGATGAGCTTGTCAGCAAAATTAAAGGTATGTCATTCACATCGTGCCTGCATTGCAAAGGACTATAAACCTGCCAACCTCTTTGATGAAATAAAAGGGTTTTATTTATGATTCATGTAGGAATATGAGGTTATTTTTATTCCGTCAGTACACTAATAATCAGACGAGGGCTCGGGAAATGAGGATCCCAACTGACAGGGAAGGTTCTGATAAAGGGGAGCCCTCTAGGGTGTTTGCCCCTCTTTGTAATCTCCTTTCTAGTGTGAGGTTATGAGCGTGGCAGAGTGTGAGCCAGCTATAAGGCTTGGCTGCAGGAACAAAGACAGTTGCAATCCAGCAGGACTTGGGTTGCCATTCGATGAAGGGGAGGAAGAAAAAAAAAAAAAAAAAAACGCAGTCCCTTCAATGAAAAAAAGTTTTTCTCCGGCCTCAGGTTAGCAATTTGGAGCCTCCCCAGGTTCCTGTGATGTCTCCAGTTCAAAAGATAGCCGATCTTCCAGTCTGCACTCCTACTGGGCATTCTTGCCAAAGTTAAAAAAAATAATAATAATATAAAAAGATAAGTAAAAGAAAGAGAAAGGAAGAAAAGCCAGTTGGCCAGGTTCCTTCCACAAGCATTAACCATTTGTTCCTGCCACCCTATGTCCTTGGCTAAGGTGATCTGACTTAAAGGCAAACAAATGTGGCTGAGTATATTTCAAAGGACACCCTTGCCTTGTTATTTCAAACACTCCCATAATTTGAGGTCCCTTTCATCTTTGTTCCTGCTCTAGGAAGTGCTTGGAAGTTATTTTAATTCAAGTTCGGGGTAAATTCTCATTCCTACCCATTTCTCCCATTGAGATGACCTCAAGCAATTCTGAATAAAAAGTTATCACTGCATGAACTGGGCAGCATTAAGACCTGTGATTTGCTCAACAGTGACATCTTGGCAGAGAACACAAAGAATACGATGAAGTACAAGAAAGTTCACTGGAGGAAGGAAAATAATACTAATCCTTTATTCAATAAGCAGTCAGTAAAATGAGGTGCTTTTTCTTAAAGGTTAAATAAGTGAAAAGTAAATTTAAAATGGCAGTATCTGTTCAGATGAGGCAAGGGTGGCTGTCTGAGGGGACCCACTGAAAGAGTAGTTTTTATGACAAAGTGCCAATCAGTGTTATCTGCGGGTATTTATGTATATGTGTGTGTGTCTTTCTAGAGAAGTCACACCAGCAGGGGCACTGGTTTGAAAAGCAGGAGTCCTGGCTATTCCTTCAGAACTGAGATTTCAGTTCTCCGGAGTTTGTCTTCCTCGCGCTACAGGAAAGGGCATCTTTTCCAAGGATTTGATTGCAACATGGTTTGAAAGACACCAGAACATTCTTCCAGGGCGGCCAATTATCTGCAAGTGTTATCTCCAAAAGTAAAACCCTGGCTGCGCCCCAAAGTAATCACGGCCTGAGCTGTACATCCTGTGAGAAGGCGTAAATGATGCTTCAGCCCAGGATGCCTGCTTGACCACTTGGGACAAATGGTTGAAGTTTCACCTGTTACCCTGTGATATTAGGAAAATCAGAGAAAAATGTTTTTCTGGGGAACTGTCTAGTTAAAAATCATTAATCTCTTCAGAGAGCCAGTTTTTTCTTTCAATTTTCAACATATAAGTTAATAAGAGAACCCCTTAGTTTGAGAGAAATGGCATGTTTGAAAGGAGACTTTGCTGAAAGCCCAGGAATCCTGTATCCTAGCTCTTGTTCCACAGCTCAGCTCCTGTGTGCGCCTCACTTACAGCATCTCTAGAACAAGATTCTCCTAGCCCCTTGCTTGACTGTTTAAGTGGCAAACGAGATATTGGGTGTGAGTGTTTGGGAAAGGATAAAGCTTGATACAGAGTCGAGCTGTTTTAAGTGTGAAACTCTACACTCAAAAATGGGCTCTGTGGTAGTGTGTGCCAACCAGTCTTAGGTCTGGGCTCTAGAAAGGGTTTCTCATCTAAGATAGGAGCTGTCATTTCTCTTGCTGACTTTGGATGGGGAAGGACTGTGAATGGTGAGGCCCAGACAGGCAATTGTTACATTTTTCTCAGCATCCCTCACAGGCTTATGTTAGAGAAAACAGCGGCCAAGTGGTCACAGTCAGAACAAAGCAGGAGAATTCCTGAACCCCAAAATATTCTAGAATGATCTAGTTCACGGGGTCCAGAGATTCCAAAGCCTTATTTATTTTCATAAAATTTACACAAAAATCAGGCGTCCTTTATCTTGTTAGCACTAGAGAACTGACAAAATAATTGCTATGGAAGTATTTAAGAAATTATAGCACTTCTCCAGTCCCAAATGGTGATCATTAAATCCAGCCTCTTTCACCATGGCGGAGAAAAGCCTGAGATATGAGAGGAAGTGGCCCTATACCTTCATTTCCCACAGCCAGGAAGCACGCCTGCCCCAGTGCCGGGAGGTAGAGCAGGTAACTCCTCCATCAGCCCTAGATTTCATTTTCATGGAGCAGGGAGGTTCATTATACTCCCTTTATCAGCAGTGAGGTTTACAGCTGAATCCATAAGAGATATCCGTGTGAAACACGAGCCGAGAGAGAAGCACTGCGTCTCACCATTAATAAGCCCTCTTCTGGGATCCGGCATTAGCGAGATTCAGCGGATCATGGAGCACAGGGGTATCATTTTTACATGATTACTCTAAATTCTTAAACCAGAGGCTTAAGAGAGAGGCTTCTCACAAAAGCAGCCATGGGAATTGTTGAGTGATTGGCACAACACTTGCGGTGGGTTAAACCACTTCAGGTAGCTCCACCTGTGGGACTTACAGCCAGGTATTTAGCACCCTGCTTTCCGAGGGAAGGAGCAAGGGAGCAAAAGGAAGTAAAGGGATATCGCGGGGGAAGGGGCAAGATTTACTCCGTTAGCCGTGGTGGGCGCCCGCCTCATTAGCAGCACCCGCAGCCCTGCATGCCCTCCCCCGACCCCTTGCTGTACGTGCCTGGCTTCTCACCAGTTCCGTGTTTGGGATTATCTACTTTTAGATCACTAATGCCACTCCTTGTCTTTAAAGAGGCTGACACTTGTCTCCATATACTCACCTTCTTCCCTCTCTGAGAAATGAGAGGTCTGGTTAGAATGACTGGTTCAGACAACCTGGAAACTGCCCTCTTGGCATGCAGGCTTCCATTTTCTAAAATAACATTGATTTTCAGAAAAGAAAAGGCTGATGCTATTTCCTTTCTTTTATTGGTCCAAAACACCAATGACTCCTGTCTTCCACTGAGAAAATCTTCTCTGAGGTAATGTGCTGAATATACTAGATGATACTCCACCGAGCCTCTCTATGCATCGACTGAAGTTAGATGCCACCAGATCGGAACAAGAGCTACCTGCCTCCATTCAGAAGAAGCCAACACTCAAAACAAGGGCATTTTCTCAGAGGAAATGTTATGCATCCTTCTGCTTTGCCTTTGAATGTAGGAAGGCCCAGGGACCAGACCAAAGGCTCACCACACCTTCAGTATTTGAACTCTGAAGATGCATTTTGTATCTGACTGCCTGGTATTTGAAGCCTCATGTTGCTCTTAATCACAGTGGGTTTTGTGCTATTCTCTCATTGTTTCAAAGGTTGGTGTCACCTCCCACATTGATAGACTAAGCTGTTGAAGGGTAGAGACTGTGCTGTACACTTCTTTTGAACACCTGGAGGCTTCTACCACAGCCCTGGCCATAATGTGACATGCTAAAAACAGACTGACTGACTTCAATGGAAATGCGATTTGCATTTTTAGGCTCCTTCTCCCGAAGCCACTGACACCTATTTGAAAAGTGTTTTCAGAATGTTTACATCTGTCTGAGATCTAGATATCCACACTGTTATGGAGTGAATCGTGTCCTCCCAAAATTTGCAGGTTTAAGCCTTAACCCCAATGTGACTGTATTTGGAGATAGGGCAGTTAAGGAGGTAAAAAAGGTTAGTGAGGTCATATGGATGGGACTCTAATCCAATAGGACAAGGTGTGGTCTTAAAAAGAGAAAGAGACACCAGAGATCTCTCTCTCTGTGCACGTGCTCAGGGGAAATGCCAAGGGAGGATATAGCAAGAAGCTGGCTTACTGCAAGCCAGGAAGGGAGACCTCAGCAGAAACCAACTCTGCTGTTACCTTGATCTTGAACTTCTATTCTCCAGAACTGTGGGAAGATACATTTCTGTTGTTTAAGCCACCCAGTCAATGATATCTTGTTATGGCAGCCCAAGCAGACTAAAGCACACACCTACCCATTTTACAAAAGATTCAGAAAGATGAGTGGTCACACAGTGACAAAGCCAGGGTCAAAATACACATCTGCTCTCATATTGTGCTCACTTCACTCTCTCATGTTGCAGTTGAGGAGTGTGGAAAATACTGGGGGAGAATGGAAGGGAATTGAAGTGTACAAATGAAATCTTGATATTAAACCATACTGGGTTTCTTTTGTTATCGTCTCCTTTGCTTGTCGATTGATCTGAGATACAACAGCCTTTGGAAACCTACTGACCTGCAGATAGTGGGAAGGGAAGGGAAGGCTCATGGCTTCTTCTGGAAGTCATATAGCTTAGCAAGTCTCAAAATCAACTGCAAGAGCAAGTTTTCCATGAGCTCCTATAAGGAAGCACTCTCTAAAGGGATACTTTGTTCTGTTTTCTCCCAGACCATGCATGTGTATATAACTGAGACAGCTGTTCAGAACTTTTCTCTCATAAAAAATAGGAGGACTGCCAGCTGTTAGGACAATAGACTGACAATATGGAAAATAAAATTAATCTTTATTCCAAGAAAATTTTCAGATGGATTAAAGACCTACATATAAAAATAAACTATAAATATACTGGAAGAAAATTTAAGTCAATATTGGTATAATTTTGAAGTAGGAGAGGTCTTTCCACATATGAAGTTGAAGATAGAAATTCTGAAATAAAGTACACATTTTTACCTCTTAAAAATCAATGTCTGGGGCTTCCCTGGTGGCGCAGTGGTTGAGAGTCCGCCTGCCGATGCAGGGGACACGGGTTCGTGCCCCGGTCCGGGAAGATCCCACATGCCGCAGAGCGGCTGGGCCCGTGAGCCATGGCCGCTGAGCCTGCGCGTCCGGAGCCCGTGCTCTGAAACGGGAGACGCCACAGCAGTGAGAGGCCCGCGTACCGCAAAAAAAAAAAAAAAAAAAAAAAATCAATGTCTGTATAATAAAAAAGCAAACTAATTAAAATATCATAAAAACAATGTTTTAATAAATATATGGGAACATATTTGAAATATGTAGCCATAAAGAGTTAATATATTTATTATGTGAACAGTTAATATGAAAAAGAGGAATGTTGCAAGAATATAGTGGGCAGAGAATGTGAATAAGTAATTCATAAAATAGGAACTTTAAATGGCAAGCACATAGTTAAGGAAAGGTTCATCTTCTCTATAAGTCAAATAAATGCACAATTAAAAACTAAAAATATTTTTATATCAGAGCATATGGGTAATAGTTTTCTAATTATAATATCTGGGTGGCAAGGGTATGTTTCCTCACTTTTATAAAGTACTGCTGAGAGGGTAAATCAAGAAACATTTCTTGGGGGACATTTAGCAACTTATCAAAAACCTTAAAATCTATTATCCTTTGACTTGACATTTCTACCACAGAAATGTTCATCACAGGTTTGTTTATAAGGGTAGAACTCTTTGGGAAAATCTAAATATTCAACATTAAAGCACTGGATAAATAATCATACATATGTTTAATGGAATAGCCATTAAAATGATGATGAAGATGTTATGAATTTGTCAACATTCAAAGACATTTATGATGTACTGATAATTGAACAAAACACCTATAAAGTATATATATATATTTTATGTGTGTGTGTATACAAAAATTCTGCAAGAATACACAAGCAAGGTTAACAGTTTAACATGAGTTATCTC
The DNA here is from genome assembly GCF_002837175.3 of Physeter macrocephalus. Taxonomy (NCBI): domain Eukaryota; kingdom Metazoa; phylum Chordata; class Mammalia; order Artiodactyla; family Physeteridae; genus Physeter; species Physeter macrocephalus. Next base: position 74,665,783 of record NC_041225.1, read on the forward strand.
TCTGGGTATGAGTTTATTTATTTATTTATTTTTTATTTTAAATTTTTTTTGCGGTACGGCGGGCCTCTCACTGTTGTGGCCTCTCCCGTTGCGGAGCACAGGCTCCAGACGCGCAGGCTCAGCGGCCATGGCTCACGGGCCCAGCCGCTCCGCGGCATGTGGGATCTTCCCGGACCGGGGCACGAACCCGTGTCCCCTGCATCGGCAGGCGGATTCTCAACCACTGTGCCACCAGGGAAGCCCTGGGTATGAGTTTAGATTATGCTATTGAGTTTTTCTTTTTATTCTTCCGTATTTTCTAATTTTCTAAAAGTAATCCCTCTTTTCTTGCAAAACAGTCACAATGAAGAGGATGGGACAAAAGAACAGAGGATATAACTGGAGAAACAATTTTTGAAATGGAAGCAATGAGAGAACTTTTTACTCTATTGGCTGCTCTCAGTGTTTCTGAAACTGGTCTGAGTATCAGGACCATTGGGAGGCCTCGTTAGAAGTGCAAATTCCAGAGCCCTGCTCAGACTTATTAAATCTGGATCTCTGGGACAAGGCCCAGGTATCTACCAATTTAACAAGCTCCCCAGGTGGTTTTTATGTAGTATAAGAGTTGAGAACTATGGCTGCAGAAATCACCTGGATCCTTTAAGTCTCAGAGTTACTGACTAGCGGCCAGTCATATTGAGTGACAATTACATGGTAAGTAGCTTCTAGTAGTTCCTTATCAGTGCAGTGACTGCTGGATGTTCACTAAGGCAGGGAGGGGTGCAGTTCAGGGCATCCTGTATGCAAGGAGAAAAGCCCCGCTCTAGCTTGCACCGATCCTTCCTCTCCACAGAGCTTCCCTCTTCCATGATTTGTAGACCATAGAAATTATCCGGATCTCTAAGTCTCTGCATGTATCGAATGCCTCAGAGCACTTTCAGCTAACAACAAAGTAGCCATTATTCTTTGGGAAAGAACTCCAAGGGCTGGAGAAGAAAGAGGCCACTTAGGAACCAGCCAAGGGGCAAAGTTGGAGTAGAGTGAAAGGAGAGGCATCCCAAAACCTGAAGGTCTCCCAAGGCTGAGGTTCAGTTGGAGTGGATTGAGGGAGAGGAGAAAAGGTTCTTTTTAAAATCAGCCAGTTTTCCAGGGGTTTGAGATGCCAAAACTAAGTTTTCCATAAGTTTAAGCACAGGCTCAGCATCTGTCAGCCCTCCAGACTCTGATGATAAAATGATACCCAAAGAGTGTGGTTGCTCCCAAATGCCACAGTGAGTGAGTGCGTCAGCCCATGTCTGGCATTTAATTGCTTTCCTAAATTACCAGCAGGTGGTGCAAGAGTTTCCAAGTCCATGAACTTCCCCTTCACATGGCTCCTGCTCTGGGGAGTCTCTGTCAATAGCCTACCCCTCCTTCTTGTGAGTTTCTCTCATAATCCTTACATGGCTCCTCCGTACTTGAATAATCACAAGGGAACAAGAAGCATCTTTAAAACGCATTTTGTACCTTTTAAAATGTGTTAAATATAAATGTAGAATCAAAGAAACATGCATTAATTATAGAACTGTGTTAAGGAAAAGAGGGGAAAAAAAATCCCATCACTAGCAAACCCAGCAGAAACACATAGCTTCCTCCTGTTAGCAAAAGAGGAATGAAGAAATTTAACATAAACCTTTAGGATTTAATGCCCTTTACCTACCACTAAGAAGACTGTGAATAAGGATTTGGGAAGGGGGTTGGTGTTGGGGAGGGGATTAAATTAGCCCACTGGGAAAATCTAAAGGAAAGAGAGAACGCAAAAATGGCCACTGTCTGAATTGCAGTGGAAGCTTCACTGGTTAATATAGGTGAGGGAAAATTTCTGATTGGGAATTCCTGGAAGTGTTGTTTTGGAATATTTCAGGCCAAGGAAGAGTGGGGAAAGACTGTTTTCGAAAGCACCAGGCAGTTAGGGGGAAATTCAGCAGTGCCTAGGGTCTGTGCTAAGACAGAGCTGGGAGCGTAAACGACTAAGGCTTGAGTTTGCTTGTAGTAGGATGGAAACCAACATTCTCTAACTGAGAGGGACACTTTGACAAAGTCTCAGGTCAGGGATGCCGTGGCGTTCCCGGATCTCAGGCATCTATAGCAGAGGGCAGAGTTAGAAAGAGAATGGTAGTGAAGTTGGGACTTTGAATGTCCACACATCACATACAAGAATTCAGACGTGAAGATAGTTGTCACCATCTCGCGCTTTCAGTTCATGGATTCAAATGGGGAAACAAATAGACATGAGATTAATGCAGTTGAGAACATTTGTATATCTACAAGCTTGAAAATGACAGTAGGGTCTCAGACAAACAGAATTCTGGAGGCAAAAGAAGGAAAATGATAGTTTAGCTCATAAGGCAGAATGTAGTTCATGTTGAGTGAATCTGCTTTTTCTGGAGGTCTTTGCAATTTCAGGGCTCCTTCTTCACAGACCTTTTCCAGCCAGACTTATTGTTTCTGAAATTGCTAACGACTCTAGAAAACCCATCTATCAAGACCCTGATCAAGACCTTGATATGTTGGGTGGCTTTGGGCAAGCTATTCAAACTATATGAGCCATTATGTTTGAAGCTACAAATGTAGAGTCTCCCACCCATTATGAAAAATTGGACGTTACTCTGAAAACAATGGTTAAAAGGAATAGACCATATACAAATATGGAGAGGGGCATGAAATCAATTCTATTATATTCGATTCATTTGCTGAAACGATATTATGTACATAAACTTGTTTGAAAATGCAACTGAAACATTGTTCACTGCTTGAAATTATTGCTTGTGACAATTCAGGATATGCTGATTGTCACTGAAGACGACTGTGGGAACATAAGGAAGTAAAATGTGCTAGTTGATAGGTAGGTAGGTGCAGGTGATGTATGGCAGCTAATGAGACAATAGAATGTGTAACTGGAAAATGTACTACCCTGGTAACTGAATTATATCACCATCCATAATGAAGGGACCAAGATTGTACATCAATAGTTAGTCTTCTAGGGCTTCCCTGGTGGCGCAGTGGTTGAGAGTCCGCCTGCCGATGCAGGGAACGCGGGTTTGTGCCCCGGTCCGGGAAGATCCCACATGCCGCGGAGCGGCTGGGCCCGTGAGCCATGGCCGCTTCCGCAACGGGAGAGGCCACAACAGTGAGAGGCCTGCGTACCGAAAAAAAAAAAAAAAAAAAAAAGAAAGAAAAAAGAGTTAGTCTTCTAACATGTGTTAATTCCTGTATAAATATAGTGATGGAAGTAGGAGCCCAGCAAAGTGTTGACAAACGTATGCTAAGAGAAGTATTAAGCAAGAGCAGAGATAAAAGGCCATTTTCTTGTACCAAATGACTTACTTGTCCCAATGCTCTCTCCATTTAAGAGTAGTCTCTCTAGCTTCATCTCATATTTTTACCTTTTTCCTTAGAGGGAGAGGTATTTTTCTTCCTCAAAAGACTGAATGTTACTTGAGAATATTTCTCCTCCATAGCACATATTAGCATCTAACAAATTACCTATTTTGCTTATTTTATTTCCTGTCTCTTCCCACTAGAATGTAAATCACAAGAAGCAAAGATCTTTGCATATTTTCTCATCACTGTGTCTCTAGTGCTGAAAACAGCATCAGATACATAGTACATGCTCAATAAATAATTTTTATACTACCTCTCTGAATCTTTAGACTTCCCTCTTTCTAAAGATAAGCTTAAGTATTTATATCAAATGAATAATTCTCTCTCAAAGTTGTATTCAATATCCCTCTTCCTTCTTTTTTCTGCCCCACTAAAGTGATCTGCTCTTGACCAGCCTCCTCACTCTCACCATCAAAGCTGTTTTACTCATTGCATTTCACTCAAAGAGCTTTCTCAAATCTGACTTACAAGGTCAAGAGGCCTTTCTGTAGCCAATAGCCTATGCAACCCCTCTGCCACATGTGGCCCCGTTGATTACTGCCTTCCTCTTGAAATTTCCTTTCTTTCTTGTCTTCTATGGCTCTGCATTATCTTGTTTCTTTCCTATTTCTTCAAAGGATCTCTCCCCCCATCTCCATAAGCCAAACTATGCATATTTAATGATGACTTGAATGTGTGGTGCGAAGTGGGGGACAGGGGCGGTGTTTGCTCCCTTTTTATGTCTCTTATTCTTCCTTCATCTAAGTGCTGCCTCCTCCGCTGTTGGGCACAATAAAAGGAGATATATAGATAGATAGATAGATAGATAGATAGATAGATATAGATATATATATAGATATATATTCTCCATTGCTTTTGTTATTTATTTGGAGGGAAATGGGAGATGGCTGATAGCTGATGGTTCATATGGGAGTATACTAGTTAATCGATTGCGGCCCCTGTAGGATTTGTGCTGTTTGATTAAGAGTATAAGATACTTGATACCTCACTTTTTTATCTGCTGCCAATAAGAACAGGAATCCAAATTCTCAATATTGTTAAAATGATGCACCCAAATTCTCACAGTTATAAGGTAATAAGACAAAAATTTGTTGGAGTGTATAGAACTATGCTACTATTAAACATTCAGATCAATATATTTTCCGTGTTCTGATATCCTTTTCAACAGTACACCTTCTGAATATGGTGGTTCCTTTATAGCTCTGCCTATAGGAAGAGTATGGGTCATTCAAGACAATAGAAATATTCCTTTTTCTGTGTGACATCTACAGTTCTCATTGAAAACTGAGAACTCTATTTTCTTCATCAGATTCTGTGAGCTTAGGTAATGCAACCCTCTCCCTGAGAGATGGATGCATTCTTTAAGTGCTGATGATATAAACATTTAAAGCTTGCAAGGCTGAACACCAGATGTTAGAACTGTGGTGACTTCCCAAAGTAAGAAGAACTTTGTGATGCTTCTTGGTAATGCCAACTTACAAAGCAAACAAACAATAAAGCATCATCATCTCAAGATATTCACAACTAAGATCAATAATTGTGCAGATTTACCAGGATATGATTAACAATAATTCAAGTAATGTGTATTTTGCATACAATATACCTGTCTGAGAAGAGCAAACTCTATTCTGTTTTGTAGATTAACTTATTGCTTAAAGGATCCCTTTAATGAAACGTTTTCTTTGGTATTAATATTTTTATTGATCTATTTGCAAATTATGTTTTTAATTATCAATATTTATTTGTAATAAAAATATGTTCACTGAACCCCTGCCAGGTGACAGTCGTCTTTGAAGGCTTTCATTACGATAGTTACTGAATTTCAGCACACACAGGCGTCATGTTGGAAAAAGAATGTTCTGATACCTGTTACATACATCTTTTTAAACACAGCGTGTCACCAAAAAATAATCCTCAGACTGCTATGAACTTCTTGATAAGTACCTATGTATTATTATAATTCATTGAAATCATGCTAGCTCTTTTGGTGCTGGTCAAAATGGAGTAAACCTACTATAACTATCACTTCCACTGATTGCAGCCAAAAACTCTAGACATTTGGTGTCATAGCCAAGAAATCATCACAAGACCTGTGTCCAGGAGTTTTTAACCCTACATTTTCTTCTAGGAGTTTTACAGTTTCAAGTCTTACATTTGCCTTTAATCCAGTTTGAGTCAATTTTTGTGTGTAGTTTAAGATATGGTTCCAATATCATTCTTTGTTTATGGATATCTAATTTTCTAAATACCATTTATTGAAAAGACTATTGTTTTCCCATTGTGTATTCTTGATGCCCTTGGTGAAAATTAGTTGATCATGTGTGCTTTGGTTTATTTCTGGACTCTCTATTTTGTTCCATTGGTCTATGTATCTATACAAGTATCATACTGTCCTGATTACAATAGCTTTGTAATTTATAACTTGAAATCAGAAAGTGTAATACCTCCAACTCTATTCTTCTTTCTCAAGATTGCTTTGACAGTTTGGGATCGTCTGAGATTACATACTAATTTTAGAATTGCTTTTACTGTTTCTATGAAAATGCCATTACAATTTTGATAGGGGTTGCATTAGATCTGTATATCAGTTTGCTAGCATTTTATTGAGTATTTTTGCATCCATGTTCATCAGATATATTGGCCTGTAGTTTTCTTTTCTTGCAGCATCTTTGTCTGGCTTTGGAATCAGGGAGATACTTGCCTTAGTTTGAAGGTATTCTTTCTACTTCTATTCTTTGGAAGAGTTTAAGAGGATTGGAATTAATTCTTTGAATTTTGGTAGAATTCACCAATGAAGCCATCTGGTTCTGGACATTTCTTTGTAGAAAAGTTTTTTTTATTATTATTACTTCAATCTCCTTTTTTAAGATTGGTCTTTTGAGATTTTCTATTTTTTTCTTGATTCAGTCTTGGCAAGTTGTATGTTTCTAGGAATTTATCCATTTCTTCTAGGTTATTTATCCAATTTGCTCACAAATAATTGTTCATAATAGTCCATTATGATCCATTTTATTTCTGAGATGTCTGTTGTAATGTCTCCTTTTTCATTTCAGATTTTATTTATTTGAGTCTTCTCTCTTTTATCTTAGTTAACCTAGCTAAGGGTTTGTTGATTGTTTTTTATTTAAAAAAAAAAACTCTAACTTTTGTTGATTTGTTTCTATTTTTTATATTCTCTTTTTGATTTATTTTAGCTCTGATATTTATTATTTTCTTCCTTATGCCAACTTTGGGTTTAGTTTGTTCTTCTTTTTCTGGTTCCTGAGGTGTAAAGTTAGGTTGTTTGTCTGAGATATTTCTCCCTTTTTACTTAGGCTTTCTCAAAAGGAGCATATCTTGTAAGAGTATGAAAATAATTTTCTATCATTCCTTCCTCTTGCAGAGATCATAAAATAAGGAAGAAAGTATGAAATAAGATTGGACAATCCTCTGTTTAGAAGAGCACATTAATGACTCTTAAATATGCAAAACCTGGAAACAGGGATTTGGTGCCTATAGAGATCTTCGGAAACTAGACAATTTATAAGGGTGGGTGTTCAAAATGGGAACCAGAGAAAAAGCCCCAGCCAGAGAGAACTTGGGTATAAATCCTCAATATCAAAGGGTGGGGAGCACCTGAGGTTGATTGTTTAATGGCCACGAATACTTCCAAATCCAATATGCGCAACTCTTTGCAACGTGACATTGGCATGCCTCCCATTCACAGTTAGAATCTATTTCTCTATCCTTTTGAAACTGAGTTGGCCTTCTGACTTGCTTTGTCCAATAAAATGTAGCAGAAATCACTTTGTGCAAGTTTTGGACCTTTGTGTGCATGCATCTTCCATGTTCAACATATTGGAACATTGCCTTGAGAGTATCACAGAGGAAATCAGTCTTGCCTATTGGAGGATAAAAGACCTACTGGAGGAGGATAAAGATGCTTCAGACAATAGTCAGGACCAACATATGAGTGAGCCCTTATTAGAGTTTTCAACCCAGCCAACCTCCCAGTTATATACAATTACATGAGTGGATCTAGGCTAAACCAGAAGGGCAGACATCCAGCTAACTCACTGAGAAACAATTGTTTCTCAAAACTCATGTGAAAAACAATTAATTGCTGTTTCAAAATACTAAGTTTGGGGGTTCTTTGTGATGCAACAAAAGACAACTTATAGATCATAGTAAAACAGAAATATTTAAATTATGGGGTTGAACAAAAAATTCAAAGGCCCACTTGGGATCTCTGAAACTGTTTCCTAAACACTGAGGGCTTAGAAATTGGATAGTTGAATAGAATTTGGATAATTGAATAGAAGAAATAAAGGTGTTCCAGGCAGGTAAAACAACATGAGCACAGGCAAGAGAGACAGGACAAGGAAATAAAAAGACTCCTTCTTTCACGAATTTTTCTTTTCAGAAGAAGTAGTTTTGTGTTGCTTTCTAAATCTTTCAAGATTTTCTTCTATTGGGGATATATTTTGTGTGTTCATCTAGAAGAATAGAATTAGATTATAAGTTCATAGGGGAAGAGAAATAAAAAGGAAACCAACACTCAGTGAGCATTTACTATGTACCAAGAACTTGATATTGATTAATCTCATTTAATCATCACAACATTCCTATGCCATAGGTATTTTTCTCTATTTCACAGGAGAGGAAACTATGGCTCAGGGAGATTAAGTAGCTTTCCCAAGTTCCCTGATCTAGTAAGTGGCATTGTTTTGTTTGTTTCTATTCCAAAACCCATACCATTTCTTCAACCACATACCACCTCCCAGACTCTGTTGTATTAATCTTGCAATCAGCAATGCTTAGTTTATTTCCTAGAGCAATCTAGGTACTCAAAAGTGTCTCCTTGAGGAAATTTAGAGGAATAACTCTCACGTGACAGGAATTTCATTAATCTTTTACTCATAAGATTATTAACATAACATAATTTATTAACATAAATACTTCTTTGTGGGCAGCCCACTTACTTTATTTGTTCATTAATTCACAGCGGAAACATTCATTCATTCATTCATATAACAAACAGGTACTGAGCACCTCATAAGTCCAGCTTTCTGGGCACTAGGAACCCAATAATGAGAGGACATACACACACACACACACACACACACACTCATACTCTCAGAGGCTCTGACTTCTGAATGGTGAGTTTTGGTCACTTCCGTGTCTTCCCCAGAGATACAGTGGGTAAGGTCCTTATATCACCAACTAAGTTGGCTTCTCACTCATGTATTTCTATCTCTGCTTGGCCTCCTGATAAAACAATGAGGGTAAATAATATAATTATCCACATTTCTTTGATCCTCCACAATGAGTAACAATAGAGTGCCCCTTTTCAGAAAGGGGAGGAGAATTTACTAATGACTCCTTGTTTACCTTTAGCGGTTACAATGGTTAGATGTATTTGTTACCTGTGAAGAACTTATAGTCTGGTTAGAATGGTTTGACATAATCTTAAAAATTAAATTATTCTATAACACATATCAAAGCCTCTGGCACTTTAACTAAAATGTGCATCTAAGTCAGACCACAGTCTCCTGCAGTTTCTATGGCAAATTTGTCAAAAGTTGGAGAGTGTCATTTATTCCCAGCTGTTTCTAAGGTTCACAACTTCCACCCCCCACACACACGTTGTCTGAGATTCTTGGCTGAGAGAGCTGTTTGTTTCTTTATTTAGCAAAAACTAGCGCAGCTCTGCTAGCAGAGGGACAAGCTGGAATTTGCAAGTCTCTGTGATATCACTCAGGCAATTGCCAACTTGTCACAGGTGTACACGACAAGAGCAGTGGGAAGGAGAAAGCCATGGACTAGTGTGGACCTGGAGGCTGGGGCTCCATCCAAAATATCACACAATTGTTCCTGCATCTGTTAGGGAAAATCAGCATTCAGCAATGGGCAGAGGTGAGGGGTGCAGGTCCTACTTGCAATTTACAAGATATTTTGAGTCAGAAATTATAAGCAGAGCTGTTGACCGAATGCTGCCTGATTATTAAGCCATGAAGAAATGAATGGCAAGAGTAACTTGGAAAAGAAAGAAATAAAAAACAGTGAGTTTTCTGAGAAGCAGAGAATAAAACTGAGAGATTAGTTTTATTTTTAAAAGCTGCTGAGTTGGTCTCACTTCTTTGCTAAGTCTCTTGATTTTTTTTTCCCCAGAAGACTTGAATACCTGACCTGAACTGAAGGGGAAATGAAGAGGCTCAGCTTACCGACAGGTGGACAGGTGGCTAAACAGGTATGGCATTTCTGTTTCAGGTCAGCTTTATATGGAACTTAATTGAATAATATCACCTCTCACTTTTTTTTCTTCCCCCTCATTGATCAAGCTGCTTTTGAGAAAAGTGATACTTTGCATATCTGGCTAAGTGCTGTTAACAGCCTCTGCCTGCGGTTTGTTAAAATTTAAAAAAAAAAAAAAAAAAAAAAAAAAAAAAAGTGTGATCTTGCCGGAGAAGTAATTTGCTTCTCTCCAACCAATGATGGCTTGTACTTTATGCAAATTGGTATCTAGGGACAACAAATCCCATTTAATACATATGCATAGTTCATAAAAAAAAACGACGTGAGAGAAAGAGGAAAAAAGATAAAGCAACGAGTCAGCAAAAGAACAGGTTCCGAGGAAATTTATTGTCCCAAATTGGACATTTGTAACAGATGATGTGAACAAGTGTTAACTTTGTTTTCAGCAGCTCTTCACGTACATTCACTAGACATCACACAGATTATGTTTTAAGGATCTGAACTGTAATAAAAAAAAGTGTCTATGGGCTTTAGAGTGTTGTGTTCCATATGGTTAGGGAAGTACGGAGTTATTGCGACAAGCATCTTGTGAAGCTCATTACGCGCAGTGGTGTTAGATTCGAATTGCCGCGCATAGCTATAGGGTACGTACATGACATCCCACAGTCAGCAGATAGCAACTGGAAATGAAAGATATGAAGGCACAGAGTACAGCTTCAGGGAACATGTTAGACAAAACATCTGCTGGTATCAGAACACTGCATTATCAGATCATTGTGGCCATGAATTTTTTATAAAGACACTTTTTTCCCCCAAACCGCAACTTTGAAAGTGACATTTTGTGCAAAAAGTTTTTGATTGAAGTGTGATGTCAGGAGGAAGTCCAGTGAAGTGATTCATTGTGGAGAGAGCCCACAATGGCTGCCCTGGAAAACTCCTCTTTGCAAACGGGGACAATGTTCACTAGCAAAATCCGTGCTGTAGTGCATGCACATGGGAATACATAAGCAAGAAAGTTTTCTAAGCAGAAACATGACTGAGGGGCTTTGGCCTTTCTTACCACTCAGTGTGTGGAATGGTCCATATTCTAGACATCCACTTAACACTCTCTTTTCTCATGTGGACAGTGTCAGTTACCAGCTCCCATTAAGTAAGGGGGTCATATTCCATCCACTCACCTCTTGGGCTCTGCTTGTTAACGGCAGCCATTAACAAGCCATTTCTTGTCCCAAGAAATCTTGCCATTTCTGCTCCCGATGGCTCTTGTAAGATCTTTCTTCAAAGCAGGAAACATGCATGGATGAAAAACTAGTCAAGTTCTGATCTTTGGGAGTAGTGTGTACATTAGTGCCCCACAGTCCTAGGGAGAGTGTGAGATGATGGGCTGGAGAGAAGGAAGGCGTGAGGAGATGGTGCTCACCTTGAGAAGAGTCAAAGGTCCTGATACTTAGGTCCCATTACAGGATATCACATATTTCATCTTGGGAGATAACAAAGTGCTTGTAAAGCATTATGACTTATGGAAGAACCAGACTATTTACATCCACCTTTCTGTTAATGTAGCTCTGAGAAATGGCATAATTTCACTGATTCAGACCACCCAGGCTGTGGGGTAGAGGGAGAAACATATTTCTCTTGAAAGAGCTAACGCAAAAGAGGGAACAGAATTCAAAGACAAGTAGTAGTTCCCTGGAATGGATTCTGAAGAACCCAGAGGAAGTCTTTTCCTCCACTGTGCAAACTATCTTCAATTTAACTTATTTTTCAGTCAACCACTGGGGTCCTCTTCTAGCCCATTAGAGTGGTGACACTGGATGAGATCAGTGTGAGGTTGGGAAACTCTCAAAAGTCAGAATATATTCATAGGAGTAGATATGTAGGAATATGTGTAGAATAATTGGCAATAATTCCAGATATAAAAGAGTAATGTAAAAGGTACTCATGAGTGAGTAAACACCAACTACAGAGGCCTATACTTAGAGTTCCACCTCCGAGCTGTTCTCTTATCATCCTATCATTTTTTCCCCTTTTCTCTTCCTCTTGTTTCTTCTTTCTTTCTTCTTTTTTTATCAAAGTTTAGGTGGGAAAGAGGATTCCTCTTTCCTTCATAATTCCTGTTGTGCATTGCATTATGGAAGAGATATTGATACACAAAAATATCCTCTGGGAAAAGGCTTTATTTTCTACCTTTCTCTGTGAAAGTTTGGATGAACCATCAAAAGTACACAGGAGGACCTGAAAAGTCATTCGTTCATTGATTCACCAAATATTTTTTGAGCACCAGTTATTATGAATGACCCTTCTGCTGAAAACAACTAAATTGTTGTACATCTATATTCATCTTGAAAAGTAGTTACAAGTAAGAAGTTAGTAAATAATACTCAGAACAAAGGAAGGACAAAGAGAGTTAAGTAACCCTGAATCTGTCTTTGTTTTGAGAAATTTGCTGTTCTAGGTAAATTTGGCTTGTTCTTTCTTGATCTTTGAGGGTATGGGGGAGACAAAGTCTAGGGGTCACCCTAAGTGGGAAATCTATTGTATGAGACACTCCTGCATAGAACTAATCCCTCTGAGCGCCACATATTTAGTGTAATATAAAACACAAGTAAACACATCCCAATCAGCAGTGCATTGCCAGCCCAAAATCCTTGCAAAAGGAAGGCAAATAAAACTGCATCTCTGGAAACTCTGCCTGGGATGGAGGAGGGATATCTTTTATTAAAATTCATAACCACAAACCAGTTATGATATCATAGCAGTTAAAATGCATACTATATTGGTGTCCAACACATGCAGACACACACACCATGCACACACACAGGCACAAAGAATTTGGTAAAAATTCCAGGCCAGTGGCAGAAACAGGACAGTTTTTTCTAGCAGAACACATTTTTCACATAGCCCTCCAGGCATCCTTACAAATAAATTTTTAAGAAATATGTACAAAATGCACAAGAAAATAAGATACCATAAGTGAGAATCATTAAACCTTTTGGACAACATAATCAGATAAAGTCTTCAGAAAGTAAATAAATCAGATATTGAATATAAAATAAATTTTTGTAATAAATTATAAGAAAGCAAATAGACTGAAATTATCAAAAAGGTAAAGACCATAAAAATATGAAAAACACATTTGAACAAGAAACTAATTGAACTTCTAGGAAAACGTATAGTTCAATGGATAGATTTAAAATTATATGAGATATAAAGAAAGAAAAATTTTGTGACCTGGAAGGTATAGCTGAATAGAAGAAAAGAGATACAAAATGCTTTAAAAGTTAAATCAACATGAGGGAGCACAAAGTTCTAATGTATGCCTAATTAAGTTTCGGAAAGGAAGAAGAGAGAAGGGGGCTGGGGCAGTACTCAAAACCATAGTGATTGAGAATTTTCCAGAACTTATTTTTTAAAAATACTGATTCTTGTATTCATGGCCTAAATGAATCCTAACCAGGAAAATAAGTACCTAGACACATGAAACTGCAGAACACAAAACATATAAATGTATTAAAATAACAAGAGAAAAATGAGAACCTTCAATAGTTTGATGATCTGACAGCTAACTCCTCAAAAGCGACAGTGAAAGCCAGAACAAGGTGTGATAATATCTTCAATGTACTCAGAGAAAATAACTGTCAACCATGATTGTATGTTAATCAACGTAATTTTCGGGTTTTTTTTCCAGCTTTGAGATATAATTGACATATAATGTTGTGTAAGTTTAAGGTGTATAATGTGATGATTTGATATATGTATATATTGTGAAATAATTACCACAATTAAGTTAGTTAACACATCTATCACCTCACATAGTTACAATTTTTGTGAATCTGTTGAGAACTTTTAAGATGTACTCTCTTAGCAACTTTCATATATACAGCACAGTATTGTTAACTATAGTCACTATACTGTACATTACATCCCAGAACTTATTTATATTACTAGAAGTTTGTACGTCATGAGCACTTTCACCCATTCCTCCACCATGCCCCTCTGGTGCCTGGCAACCACCAATCCAGTTTGTTTTTATAAGTTGAGTTTTTTAGTTTCCACATATAAGTGAGATCATATAGTATTTGTCTTGCTCTGTCTGACTTATTTCACTTAGCATAATACCCTCAAGGTCCATCCATGTTGTCACAAATGGGAGAACTTCCTCTTTTTATGGCTGAATAATATTCCCCTGTACATATATACCACATTTTCTTTATCCATTCATCCACTGATGGACACATAGGTTGTTTCCTTGTCTTGGCTATTGTAAATAATGTTGTAACGAACACAGAGGTACAGCTGTCTCTTCAAGATAGTGTTTTTATTTCCTTCAAATACATTATTCCAGAAATGAAATTGCTGGATCATATAGTAGTTCTATTTTTAATTTTTTGAGGAATCTCCATAATGTTTTCCATAGTGGCTGTACCAATTTACATTCCCACCAACAATGCGCAAGTGTTCCAATTTATTCTCATCCTTGTCAGCATTTCTCTCTTGTCTTTTGGTAACAGTCATTTTAACAGGTGTGAGGTGACAGCTCATTGTGGTTTTGATTTACATCCCTAATGATTAGTTATGATGAGCACCTTTTCGTGGACCTGTTGGCCATCCATATGTTTTCTTTAGAAAAATATCTATTCAAGTTCTCTGCCCATTTTTAAATCAGATTACAGTTGACTCTTTAACCATGTGGGGGTTATGGGTGCCAACCCTCACCTCTCACCACATAGCTGAAAATTCCCTTATAAATTTACAGTTGGCCCTCCATATCTGTGCTTCCACATCTGTGGATTCAACCAGTGCTATTATTGTAGCACTGTAATATGTATGAATTGAAAAAAACCCTGTATAAGTGAACCTGTGTAAGTTCAAGGGTCAATTGTATTTGACTTTTTTTGCTACTGCATTGTATGAGTTCCTTATACATTTCGGATACTAACTTCTTATTAGGTATGTGGTTTGCAAATATTTTTTTCATTCCATAGATTGTCTTTTCATTTTGTTGGTCATTTCTTTTCTGTACAGAAATATTTTATTTTCATGTAGTCCCACTTGTTTATGTTTGCTTCTTTTTCTTGTGCTTTGGGTGTCATATTCAAAAAATCACTGCCAAATCCAATGTCAAGATGTTTCCCTAGGCTTTCTCTTAGCAGTTTTATGGTTTCATGTCTTTACATTAAGTCTTTAATTCATTTTGAGTTAATTTTTGTGAGCGGTGTAGGACAGAGATCCATTTTCATTCTTTTACATGTAAATATCCAGTTTTCCTGGCATCATTTATTGAAGAGGTTATCTTTTGCCCATTGAGTATTCCTGGCTCTCTTGTCAAATATTAATTGACCATATATGCATAGATTTATTTTGATTACTATAATAATATAGTTGTAATATAGTTTGAAATCAAGAAGTATGATGCCTCCAGTTTTGTTCTTCTTTCTTAGGATTGTTTCGGCTATTCGGGGTCCTTTGTGGTTCCATACAAATTTTAGGATCATTTTTTTCTATTTCTGTTAAAAAATGCCTTTGGAATCTTGATAGTGATTGTATTGAATCTATAGATAGCATTGGGTAGTCTGGACATTTTAATAGTATTAATTCCTCCAATTCATGAACACAGGATATCTTTCCATTCATTTGTGTCTTCAGTTTCTTTCATCAATGTTTATAGTTTTCAGTGTATAGGTCTTTTACCTCCTTGGTCAAATTTATTTCTATGTATAGTATTCCTTTTGATGCTATTGTATATGGGATTGTTTTCTGACAGTATATTATTAGTGTATAGGAATGCAACTGATTTTTGTATGTTGACTTTTTATCCTGAAACTTTAGTGAATTTCTTTATTTCTACAGAAAAATCCTGCCAGCCTGACATAGGTCTTGCACATATCTTTTAAAGCTTATTCCTATGTATTTACCACATATGTTGCTATTATAAGTGGGGGCTTAATTTTATGTTTTCTAATGGATTGCCTTTTTTACATCTGAAATGTATACATTCTAAATATTAATATCCTGCCATTCTATCTACTAAATTCTCTTTATCTGGAGTATATTTTCACTTGATTGCTTTTAACTGTGGGATGTGCAATCATATTATCTGCAAACTTAAATAGTTTACCTCCTCCTCTCTAGTTTTATACTTAATTTATTTTTATTTTTATTAATTTATATTTAATAATTTATTTTTTCTTATTTGATTGCATTGCCTAGTTTTTCAAGTTTATTGTTAGATAATTTTGATAAAAATGAGAATTTTTATGTTTTTATCTTGATAGAGACACTTCTGGTACCTACCCACTAGGGGTCATAATTACATTTGGGCAGACATAGATAAATTTTTATCATTTTAAGGTAGTATCAACAAATTTCTATTTTAGTAAACTTTTTTCCTAGAAATGTTGAATTTTATCAAAATATCCTTTAGAATCTGTAGAGGTGATCATATGGGGTTTTTCCTTATTATTTATTAATTTGATAAATTATAGAAATAGATTTCTTGATATGAAACACTCTGTTTTCCTAGCATAAGATCCACTTAGTTATGAAGTATTCTTTTTGAATTTTATTCAGCAGTCTTTACTGTGAAATTTTATTTAGGATCTTTGCATTGATATTCATGACATATTGGTCTGTAGTCTCCTTTTTACATGAAATCATTTTCAACTTTTGGTATTAATGTTATGCTCAATATATAAGAAGAATGTGGAAATATTGGAGTTATCTACTCCTGAAAGCTTTTACTTTGGACATGTCTAGATCTGGTGCTTTATGGAGAACAATAACAAGGAACTATGGGACATGGGCAAATGTGGAAAGAAGACCTTTCATTTTTTGTTTTTATTTTTTAACAGCTTTGTTGAGATAATAATGTACATAACATTCTCCCACTTACTGTGTACAATTCAATTCAACATCTACAGAGTTGTGCAACCATCACCATAATCTAATTTTAGAACATTTTCATTATCCCCTCCGCCTCAAAAAACTCAAATCAATTAGTAGTCACTACCCCATTCCACCTTTTGCCACCCGACCAGTCCTGGGCAACCACTTATCTACGTTCTGTCTCTTTAGATTTGCCTGTTCTGGACATTTTAAAAAAATGTTTCATACAACATGTAGTGTTTCTTTCACGGCATAATGTTTTTGAGGTTCATCCATGCTGTAGCGTACATCAGTACTTCATTTCTTATTATTGCCAAATTATATCATATTGTATAGATATACCATATTTTATTTACCCATTCAGCAGTTAATGGGCCTTTGAGTTGTTTCCACTTTTGACTATCATGAATAATGTTACTATGAATATTTGTATACAAACTTTTTGTGGACGTATGTTTTCAATTTTTCCTGCGTATATACTTAGGCAGATGTAGAGGATTTGTAAGCCTTGGTGGAGGTCCAATTGGAATTTTAAAATCTGAGATACTCTGGGAAAGGGCTAAAGATTTGGGAGCTATTTAATATCAAAAACATTTTGACAATACATCAGAAAGACATCAGATGGATTACCTGGGCTATATTGTAACTCTATGTTTAACATTCTGAGGAACTCCTGAACTGTTTTCCAAAGCAGTTGCACCATTTCATAGTCCCTTCAGCAGTGTATGAGGGCTCCAAATTCCCCATATCCTCATCAATACTTGTTATTGTTCATCATTTTGATTACATCCATTCTGATGGATATGAAGTGGCATCTCATTGTGGGTTTGATTTGCCATTTCCCTAATAACTAATGATGTTGAGCATCTCTTCATGTGTTTATTAGCCATTCATGTATCTTCTCTGGAGAAATATCAATTCAGATCCTTTGCCCATGTTTAAATTCGGTTATTTGTTCTTAATTATTGATTTGTAAGTGTCCTTTATACATTCTGTATACAAGTCCTGGATCAGATATATTATTTACAAATATTTTCTCTCAGTATGTACATTATCTTTTCACTTCTTGATGTTGTCCTTTGAAGCAAAAAGTTTTTAATTTTGAGAACGTTCCACTTGCCAATCTTCTGTTTTATTACTTATGCATTTGGTATATCTAAGAAATAATTTTTTAACTCAACATCATAATGGTTTACCCCTATATTTTCTTCTAAGAGTTTTATAGTTTTAACTCATATCTATCTCTATGATCCACGTTGAGTTAATTTTTATGTAATGATGTGATGTAGTGGTCCACATTTATTCTTTTGCACGTGGATATACATTTGTCCCCAAAATAAACTTTTTTGTTTTGTTTTTACTTAAACTATGTAAATGTATTTAGAAAAATACTTGGATAAGTGAAAAGAGGAAAATCTTCCACAAAACAAAACTCAGAGAATGTTATTATCATAGGAGAATAGATATGACATGGTTTTCCAGAAGTAGATGCCATTTTTTTTTGTTTCAAATTCCCCAATCTATCCATTAGAAGAAGAATTATCTGGCAATGTATTTTTCAAAAATAATTTTTGAAAATAGCTCACAATATGTCTGTATAATAGAATATTCTATAATCATTAGAAAAAGGAAATGTTTTTACATGCACAAATATGGAAATGCTCCAAAATGCATTGTGATAAAAGTTGCAGAAAAGTGTTTATATCATGCAAATGTTAGTGTGAAAATATATACAACACATGCATGCAAATGTATAGAACATTTCTGTAAGGATTTATCTAGAATAATAGTTATGAAATTGGCAAAATGCATACCCTGGATAGAATAGTAGGTGTTTGGGGAGTCGAGAGAGATGAGAGCTTACTTTTTGCTTGATGCCATTTTGCACTTTGTGAATTTGGAACAATGTGTATGGCTTACATACTTAAAACTTAATAAAAGTTAATAAAATTGGCTTATTAGCTTTATTTAATTTTAATAGAGTACATCTTTCCCAAAGTTTTCTCTGAAATATTGATTGTAGAACTCTAAAATATTTCCTATTAAATGATATAACTATACAAATAATTAAGAAAAAGTTATGAATGCAAATTCCCTGAACATCCTAACACTGCAGCCAGAACCCACTCAGTACTGAACAAAATTTTTAAAATACCCAAAGAGAATACATACCCTTCTTAAAGGAACTTGATGCATTAGCAAACACTTGTTCACAAATCTCAGAACATTCAAACAAAACCTCACCTTGCATTTTGAGAGAGGTACAATTTTACGTGGTGTGTAGTAAACTCATAGAGGCCAAGGAGTCAAAAATCATACTCTTCAAGAAGACAATAGATAGAGTTATGGACTTCAGTGAAGGGAAGACATGGATGTTTGGGAAAGCATTTTCTACATTTTTTTGAAGCTACTGCCAGAGAGCAAAAACATTTATTCCCAATACTACACTTCTCACCTAATACTATGCCTTTTAGCCAGCTGTTCTAATGGACCCATGGATCTGATCTGACATGACAGCCTCTGATGTTCTCAAACCAGTTTACAGATGTTGTCTAAATATTCTCTCAAACATGGTCATTTCCTATGATGCCTCTGTTACTACAAAAGAAAAGAATGTGTAAATATACAGATATATATGTATATGTTTATTACAATGTTTTGATTATCACAGGAGTTTTAGTCTTTCTGACTTATTGTACACTTGAGAACCACTATTTTCTAGTCTGAATTTTATTTTTAAAAGTTTATTTAAAAAGTAAAGATAAAAACTTGATGTGAATGAAGTATGCTTGGCTGTATTCTTATGTCTTGTTATTAGTTTGCTCCAAAGTCCAGAAATGCTTATATGTAGCAGTGGATACTTAACAACAAATGGCTAATTCCTTTCAATCAGAAGGCTGAGCTCCTCAAGTGCAGGGTGTGGGAACTTAGGCAGTTAGTTTTAAAGACTCAAAGAAATTTACAAATGCAGTTACCTGTTGGTAAGTTCCATGGTTGGGAACAAAGAGAGGACTTCTTTACATGTTTATTCACCCCACTGCTGAGTCTGTCCATCTAAAAGCTGTGATTGACGATGTCACCAAAACAAAGGAGTCTAATAAGCCAACTTGAAGAGACATTGAAAGGTTGAAATTATGTATGGCAGAAGACAATTACGCAAGCTAAATGATTCTTTAATTAATAATGAGATCCATCACAGGCAAAAGGGAAAGACTTACAGGATGGAAAGCCTTGTGATTTACTCTGTGTGTGTCCATATGCAGTGTATATATTTTGGGATATAAATGATATATGCACAGTGCGAGTGCCATGACATGTGAATCTGTGAGCTCATGACTGAGCTCATGACTCATTCATCCACTGGGTGGGTGAATATCTAGAATGTAAGGTTTTTTCTTAAGAGATAGAATGCATTGCCTGGTGCCTGAAGCCATATGGTTTTCTTATTAGAAAAAAAAAACTGAATTTAATTGATTTACAATCTATGTTCCCTTATTTTCAAATACAACTAGTTGCTTTATACTGGCCAGATTTAATTTTTTTAATATTAAATCAAAACATGGAATTACATAAATGTCTTCAGTATGTAAGTCCATACCCATACATCAATATCAATGTAAATGCATAAACTAACAAAATACTATTTACTCAACTTTCAAATGTTTCCCAGTCTCTGGATGAACAACTGATTTTAACTAACTAGTTACATTTGTTTCCAAATTTTACATCTTTTAGACCACAGTGGGTTTCAAACTATGTTTCATTAAACCCAGGTGTTCAGTATGACTCTTCCTCCTTCCTCCCCCACTCTTCTTAGTTGGTACCAAGGGTGGGAGGTAAGGGAAACAAGGAGACAGAGCTCCAACCCAAAGAGCTGCAGCTTTTTGGGGGTTAAGCGTTTTTTTTATGTCTTTGCTTAACCAAAAGTGTTCTATGGTTATAAATCATTTTAAACCACCATTAAGAAAAAATCTGAAATAAAACTAAAGTTACTTTCTTAACTCATACAATATACAAACAAAACAAAACAAACAAACAAACAAAAAAACACACACATGAAACCTGTGCTATGGAAGTACAAGAAAGAAATCTTTGGATAATTTTTAAAATATCTTGGAGTTACTAAAATAAAGCCTATATCAGAAAAAATGGCAGATTTAAAAATATATTAAACTTCTACATATACAAAACAACATTTAAAATTTTTGAATGTTAAAAGAAAAAACCACAGTAGGAAGAAATATTTTAACATTCATAACAGACAACAGATTACCATCCACAGTAAATAAAGACCTCTTAAACATGTTTTCAAGAGCAAGTAACTAGATTTAAAACAGCATAAGATATTAACAAGAAATTTACCAGAGAATGAAATCACACTTCCTGGCTTTAAAATATTACAAAGCTGAAATGATTAAAACAATATGATATTGGCACGAAAACAGACCAGTGGAACAGAATGAAGAGCCCAGAAATAAACCCACTCTTATAAGACCAACTGATCTCAACAAAGGTGCCAAAAAGACACACAGGGAAAGAACAGTGTCTTCAACAAATGGTGTTGGGAAAACTGGATATCCCCCGGCAAACGTTATACCACTTTATACAGTATACCAAAAAAAAGAAAAGAAATCATTTCAAAAGGGAGTAAGACTTAAACATAAGATCTGAATCTATAAAACTCCTAGAAGACAACATACAGGAAAAGCTCTTTGACATTGGTCTTGGACATGATTTCTTGGCTATGATGCTGAAAGCACAGATAATAAAAGAAAAAATAAGACAGGTGGAACTACACCAAACTAAGAATCTGCACAGCAAAGGAAGCAATCAAAAGAGTCAAAAGACAACCTACAGAATGGGAGAAAATATTTGCAAACCACGTTCCTAAAAAGGAGTTAATATTAAAAATATTTAAGAAACTCCAACAACTCAAATGCAAACAAACAAACAACACCTGATTTAAAAATAAGCAAAGGACTTGAATGTATCTTTCTCCAAAGAAGACAAACAAATGGCCAGCATGTATATAAAAAGGTGTTCAACACCACTAATCATCAGGGAAATGCAAATTAAAAGCACAGTCAGATACCATCCCACACATTGGGACGGCTATTATCAAAAAACAAAACAAAACAAAAGGTAATGAATGTTCATGAGGATATAGAGAAAAAGGAACACTTGTGCACTATTGTTGGAATGTAAAATGGCGAGGAAGCTATGGAAAACAGTGTGGAGTTTCCTCAAAAGCTCATCAATATAACTACCATATGATTCCACAATTTCCCTTTTGTGTATATATCCAAAATTATTGAAATCAGGGTCTCACATCATTGCTTGCATTCCCATATTCACTGCAGCATTATTCACAGCAGCCAAGATATGAAAACTATCCAGATGCCCATCAGCAGATGAATAGATCAAGAAAATGCAGTATACACATACAAGGGAATATTATTCAGCCTTAAAAAAAGAAGGAAATACTACCATTTGCAACAACGTGGATGAACCTGGAAGACATTATGCTAAGTGAAATAAACCAGTATCAGAAAGACAAATGCAGTATGATTCCACTTATGTGCAGTATCTAAAATAGTCAAACTCATAAAAGCAGAGAACAGAATGATGATTGCCATTGGCTGGAAGCAAAGGGGAAATGGGAGATTTTCAATGAGTATAAAGTTTCATTTATACAAGATGAATAAGTTCTAGAGATCTGATATACAACAAAGTGTCTATACCTAACAACACAGTATCATGAACATGAAATTTTGTTAAGAGGATAGATCTCATGTGAAACATTCTTATTATAAAAGAGGTGGAGGGGGAAGGGAACACAAGAAAACTTTTGGTGGTGATAGATGTTTTTATTACCTTGATTGTGGTGACAGCATCACGGGTATATGCATATGTCCAAACTCATCAAATTGTGTACATTAAACATATGCAGGGTTTTTGTTGTTGTTGTTTTGTTTGTTTTTGGTTTTTTGTGGTATGCGGGCCTCTCACTGTTGTGGCCTCTCCCATTGCGGCGCACAGGCTCCCAATGCGCAGGCTCAGCGGCCATGGCTCACGGGCCTAGCTGCTCTGCAGCGTGTGGGATCTTCCCGGACCGGGGCACAAACCTGTGTCCCCTGCATCGGCAGGCGGACTTTCCACCAGGGAAGCCTGTTGTTGTTGTTTTTGTATATCAATTATACCTAAACAAAGTCATAAAAAAACTGTGGTGGTAGTGATGCTAGGCAACTTCCCAGGCTAGGTCACAGAAAACGTAGCTTCAGGTTTTTGCTCTCATGGATTGCTCATCTTGGGGAAGCTGGCTGCCATATTATGAGAATATTCAAGTAGCCTATGAAAAAGCCCATATTGAGGAGAATAGAGGTCTCCCAATAACAACCAACACCAACCTGCCAACCATGTGAATGAGCCACTTAGATCCTTCAGTCCCAGTCCAGACCTCAGATTTCTACCAACATCTTGACTATACTCTAGTGAGGGACACCAAGCCAGAACCAGCCAGCTCAGATGCTCCTAGATTTCTGACCAACGAAAACTATGAGGTAATGAAGGTTTGTGGCTGTTTGAGGCCACTAACTTTAACATAATTTGTAATATAGAAGTAGATAAATAATACGCAATATTTTATGGTAGCATTATTCATAATAGTGAAAAATCAGAAAAAATGTGTTTTCTATCAATAAGGATATGGTTGAATAAATTGTGATTAATCCATATTATGAAACATTATGTAATTATTAAATTAACAAGGTAGCTCTATATCTTCTAAAATGCAATATCTTTAGGAAATATTAAATAATAAGACCAAACAACATGTATTATATTAATTTTTATAATAAAATACATTTGGATATTTATAATTTAGATATACACCTACATATGGATGTCTGAATTTGTATATGCTTTCAGAAATCTTTGGAATAGAGGATTGGATTGAAGGAGGTAGCAAGGAAGGAGATTTAATTTTATGCACTTCTACATATTTGGAATTTTTTAATAACAAACATGTTTTATGCATCCATGTTTCCTTTTATGACTTTATTTTAAAAACTAAACTGATGAAAAACAAATGAAGTAGTATACTTTTCTTTTAGGAGCTTTCATTGTTGATATTAACTAATTACCAAGATGTACAAGACAAGAAAATAAGGTGAAGTCAAAATGCATAATTTA
>NC_041225.1:74689556-74715862 GCF_002837175.3 Physeter macrocephalus
GGGCTTCTCTGGTGGCGCAGTGGTTGAGAGTCCGCCTGCCGATGCAGGGTATATGGGTTCGTGCCCTGGTCTGGGAAGATCCCACAGGCCGCGGAGCGGCTGGGCACGTGAGCCATGGCCGCTGAGCCTGTGCATCCAGAGCCTGTGCTCCGCAACGGGAGAGGCCACAACAGTGACAGGCCCGCGTACTGCAAAAAAAATAAAAAATAAAAAATAAAATAAAGCAAGTGAAATGACTGTTTTGATTACAAGCCAGGTAGTTTTATGCCATTCTATGGCTACTGCTTACCTGTCTGTCAAATGGGATCATGGGTCTCAAGAGATGACCTTGGGAAAAAATGAGGATGACTTGGCCCAAATACACCACTGATACTGGACAAAGTCCAGAATCCACACCAAATGCCAGATGGACTGTGGGTCGATAGTGTCATCTTCATGTACAAAGGACAGCACATTAAAGAAGGGGATGAAATAGATGTCTGCCTGTGGGAGTTATTGACTGGGTTTAACGCTAGGGCTTTTATCCTGTTATGCTGCATGTAATATGCTGAGGATTTCAGAAAAAAAAATAATGCATGGGCTGTCCCAAGAACTAGAGGTCAAAAGGGAGTGGATAATAGAATTTGAATAAAAAGGAAAAATTGATTAGCTGATAGTGATTATTAGGCAAGGTTACAGAAGGCAATATTAAAGCTAGTGGAGCATTGCTAAAGGACACCCATCCCTTAATACAACGCCACCTGAATCAACCTGAAGTATAAAATATGAAGACTCAAGAGACCAAGGCAAATTTTAATTGAGATTACAAATATTACTTTCCAAAACATGGCTAAAAATGTTCCCTGAGAGTGTTTATGTAAAATGTTATGTCTTTCTTTCAAAGGTTCCTTACAAGTAGTTCTAAAAACATTCTTTAATTCCAGTTTATAGATTTTCCTTATTTTAATGTTCTCCTCTCTGGTGTAGGCATATTATAAATGGAATTAACTGCATTACTAATGCTTTTAATCTGATTTTACTGGTGCCTAGGGCTGATGACCAGGAATCAGCATGTGTGTTGTTAAAAGAAAAATACAGTTATATAGAAACTAAATTACATGTCTAAATAAACACATTTATCCATGTGCCTTATTTATTATCCCAACTAGCCAAAGCAGAAGGGCCTGACTGCACTTCCTCAAAAATAAGGTAACTGGAAAGCAGTTTCTCTGGCCACTGGAATTTTCTTGATGAAAGAACGGGCAAGAACAGCCTACAATTTGATGTATTCTTTGTATATAATTCCTGAATTTTAGGCTGGAACTACATATTTTGGGGGCACTATATACATTTTTATGACTATTCATATGTAAGAAATAATTGGCAGTTTTAAATTCACTCGAGTCAACTGCTGAGAAATCACTTGGATTGCTGCAGTCAATCTGATTTGGCGATTCAAGACAAGTGAAGTATCAATACTCACTGGACGCTGTTGATTGAAAGTCCTCTGTCTGAGGCCACAACTTTGAACCTGATGACACATGAGGAAAGAAATGGGAGAGCATAAGCTGAGAATTTGAAAAGAAATGATTAAAGGGAGAGGATGGCAGAGTCCAAAATAAAAGAACCAGTTCCTGAAACCACAGTGGACTCTTGCCTCGACTTGCCTTTGCTTATATTTACTTTGGAATAGTTCCAAATTCTGTGCTATGTCAATCATAAATCATTTGATCATGAGCGGCCACCTCCTTTTCCCATCATCTGTCAAATCTCTTCATCAACTTAGGCACACCAGTGACCTGCGCTGACTACCTCTACATGAGGGATTCTGATTGTCTCCTGCCCTCTGATTACAATACTTCCGGAGCTATTTAGTGGGCAGCAACTCTTTTCTTGGCTGTTGTACCTCTTGTTGTCTTGGATTATTATTTACATTTTTGTGCTATCATTCGACTTTTTTACATCGTTCATTATCCCAAGTACGTGTAAGCTTATGGAGTGCAAATGATTGTGCTTTATCTTTTCTTTTCTTGCATTTTTTTGCCCATTCCCACTTCCCCACCACCACTGAGCCTGTCACAGTGCCTTAGACCAGGGGATCCTCATTACACATTTGTTGTTTTGTAAAGTCGGCCCTTCGGGAACTTCACAGCTTCATTGAGACAGGACAATATTTGCACCCCCAAAAAAGCACCATTATAAAGGCAAAGGCAAAAGAAGGGGAAATATGTTTAATTAACAACAAGAATATTTTCATAATACAATTTAATCTTCCCAGTATGCTTACGAAGAGATGGGTATTGTTTTTTCTACTTTACAGAGGAGGAAACCAGGCTAAGAGAGGCCAAACAATTTGCCTAAACTTGAAATGATTTTAACTGGTTGGGATGATTCAAACCCAGGTCAGTAGCCTCTGGGACAGTTCAACAGTAAGTAACATTAAAGAGACTGCATTAACAGCCTGCAAAGCAAGACAACCTTTGAGGGACTGAGGAGTAATGAAAGCATATGGAAATGGGTCATGAATCAGGAAAGGCTTCCTGAATGAGGGAACATGAAAAGGAGGAAAAGAGGGGGATTACAGCCCTGAAAAATAGAGGATCATGTAAGTGGAGCAAAGTAATAAAGAAAAGAAAAAGCCTTTGCCCCCAAGTCTGTAGAAATATTTACAGTTGGTTTCCAATCTCCTCATATTTTCTATCTAGCCAAACAGCAATAAAGGTATGTGGAAAAAACATATATATTAAATTACTAGGTGTCAGATTTCTGATTTGATAACACTTGGTATAAAAATAACAGTTATTATTACTCTTCATTTATCTAGCTCTGAGAGTATACACAGCACAGTATAATAAGTAGAATTTATCAGAAGAGAGACAAAATTTGTGCCCCAAGGGCTTTGTTGAGTAGAGCCTCAAGTGGAAACCGTGTGACACCGAAAATCAGGGCACTGCAATTGCCGTACATCTAGAATCACCTTCTCTCTTGGGCTGTGGTTGAAGATATGCGGGCCTATTGCAAGAGGCATTTTTCTTTCTTTCTCTTTTTTTTTTTTAAATCTTTATTGGAGTATAATTGCTTTACAATGGTGTATTAGTCTGCTGTATAACAAAGTGAATCAGCTATACGTATACATATATCCCCATACCTCCTCTCTCTGTGACTCTTTTGTGGGAGGATATAGAAGGAGATTTTCACGTCCGACTTTTAGAAAGATGTTAATTGGGGTCTTTTTCTAACATTACGTACCCCACATTACCACACACAAAAAAACCCAAAAAACAAAACCTGTCTCTTGTGTAATAGGAAAGTTTCAATCATGATCCAGGGAGATCTAAAATCTGGGAACAAGGCGGGGATGGGCAACCTTCTCCTCAGGGTCCCAGAAACACAAGTTCAGGCTCATAACAATTAAATGTATTAGTTACAGTGTATCCATCAATGCTAGTAAATATAGACACAAAAATGCCCTGCTTTGGCATTGTGGCTCTGATATCCAGAATACAACCAAGAGACAGCAACTGAGCAAAATCAAGTTCCTTCACTCAAATCAGAACACAGGCCCTCAATCATAGATTATGAACTTTCATCCTGGACACAGCTTAATAAACTTGGTTTTATAGTTTCCTAGCTCCAGTTATTTAGCAGAAGCAAATGAAAAGTATGAGGGAAGGCAGAGAGCTGGACAACAAGGGAGGAGATCAAAAATCTGAAAAATGTAGCCAGGTCTGGGGTAGGATGAAGTGACCAGGGCACAGAACAAACAAACCTGCAAATCAGTGGGCCCTGAGGACATCGGTATTTGCACAGGGTTGTAACCCAGAGCTCAATTTGTGCTTGTTTCAGCTGCTATATGTTATATATTATCCATAATAAAATAATTATATTTTAATTTTAAAAAGAATTATGACACTGCAAAAACAAACACTGAATCAACAACTCCAACTGAAAGAAAAAAAAATAATTGGAAGAAAGAATTTAAAAATAGGGAACTCATGACATAGGATAAAAGCAATAAGTAACATTTGAATTTAAGTCTAAAAAGCCCCACTATTAATTGTTATGGAAATTTGTAAAACAAAAATACTTAAATTGAGCCATAATATAAAATGCTAATGATCAATTAGAAAAAAAAATCCAGGTTATTTCAGATAATGTATGAGATGAACAATGTTAGAGAGAAACTAAACTAAAATCATGTAAAAGTTTGTTAAACATTGAATAAGTATTATATTTATTGAACCCCTATTATGTGTCAGGAGCTATACTAGGTGCTAGGGCTTTAGCAAAAAACAGTGCAAACTAATTCATGCCCAAATTACAACCCAGCATGTGAACAGTAAGTATACAAATATATAATATAATTTCTGGTTGTGCATGCAAAAAAGAAAAATAAACCAGGGTAAGAGTGTCAGGGGGAGGGTCAAAGGGAGGAATTGCTACTACTTTAGATATGGTGTTCTTGGAAATCCTCTCTTAGGAGATCACATTTACACAGAGCCTCTGCAAACAATATGGCCATTTAGAGGAAAAACCTTCCAGGAAAAATGCTAGGTGAATGCAAAGGCCCTCAGGCAGGGTTGGCTTTGGTATATTTGAGGAACAGTAAGAAACAGAATGAGAGAGAGAGAAGGTAGTAGATGAATTTGAAGACATAGGTAGTACCCTAGAGGAACAAGACCTAATGTTGAATTGGATGTGTGGTCAAAGAGAGATTTTAGTACCCCACACCCACCTACCCTCTCCCTATCACCGTGACCTTGAGATACTTGGGTAAATGGTAGAGCCAATTACTCTGATGAGAAAAACTGGAAAAGAAGCAAATGTGTGAGGGAGTTGAGAGTAGAGAGGCAATGAGAGTTAGGTGACGATTCTGCTGGAGATTTGGAGAGGTTGGACAGAAGGTCAATGATTAGGATCCATCAGAATATAGATGGTACAAAGCTAGGGGACTGACTAATGGATCCCAGGCAGTGGGTGTAGATACAGGAGACAGGAGGTCCAAAGACTGGCTCTTGACACATGCCAGCATTTATAAATGGAATACAGAAGGAGGAGTACACAGAGGAGAAAGGGGTTCGCGAGTCCAAAAAAGCCACAGAGAGTAGAGTCCTGAAAGTGAAAAAAAAGAAAAATCTCAAGGATGAGTGAGCAGCTGAGTAATCTCCTGAGAGGTTAGGTAAATCAGATAAGCACTGAGAACCCACCATTAGATATGATGATCAGTGGGTCATTGATAACCTAGATGAATTTATAGATGATGAATTTATAGACAATTTAAATTCTTGACAATGATAGAGAAATGCACAAAGTTAAAGCAAAGTCCTAATATAAAAATATGCCAGAGAGGTATCACTACTTCTACCCCACCCCTCCCTGGCCCCTGACCCCTGCCTGGTGACCCCTGTTTCTGAAAGAAGTGTGTTACATCCTTTGATGGAGTGGGGCACAGAGCACAAGATGGAATTATTCATTTTTGTATAGTGTGTCACACCCAGGAGATAAGTCAACCCATGATTAGAAGAGGGCTAATCCAAACAATCGAAACAAAGGGAAAACTTGAGACTCTCACAGTGAGTCTAGAGATGGAGTGAAAAGGGGCAGGTGATTGTGGAGGGAGGGGTGGCCCTCAGCAGGCCAGCAACGACCTGACTTAGAGAAAACTAATTCTAATAAATAAGTGTTTTTCATTTTAGTGCTTGGTTTGTGTGTTTTCCTTGTTTTCTTCATCAAGTGAAATCAAATAACAGAGAAGCTACATTTGCTAACTATTTGGAATTTTGAAGGAAAAAAGAAGAATGGGATACGGTGCTTGTGGACTAAGGAATGGAGTGGGGACAGCTCCTACACAGGGAATAATATTTCCTCTGCAATTATAAAAATTTGATATAATTGTTCATTGGGAGAAAATACAACCATCAGCACCATATTTTTTTCCTTATAACCACCTATATTTTATTGTATATGGTTGTGGAATTGATGTATGGTAATATTCCTTTTTCTTTTTTAAGTACTTCATGAAGGAAAGAAAGAAAAATTCCATTGTGATAGTGCAGCAGCCAAGATTCAAAGTTGTGCTGGACTTACAATTGAAATGCAAATCACTCTTTGCAAACAGCTTCCCACTGAGACCCAAATTTTTACAGATCAGGTTCTGCTGTCCTGATGAGGAATCATTGAACGGCATTTCCCAGGATTCACAAATTAGTTGCCGTCTAAGATATCATTTTCTATGTTATAATTTTAACTTACCAGAGGAAACTTTGTCACAAAAGACAGTACCCTGTGCTTCCATTATTCTTCCAGCTGCACCCGCCACTAAGGATTCTTTCACACACAATAAAAATACACATCATGACCTCCCTCTCTGAAATACACACTCCTTGAATATAAACATTTTGAGAATATTGGTGTGCTTTTCTTCCCCTTCTTTTTTAGATGTGCAGGTGGTAAAATACGGGCTGCCATGAACTGAAGACAATAAATAGAAATTACCAGCTTCTTATGGCTGCCTGATAGAAATGTGCCAGCTTGGGAAAGCCTGCTTCTCCAGGCACAATGATCCTCTGGGCAAAGAAATCCCTGGATATTCAGGTCCACTTGCTGCCTGCTCCTTAATGTGCAGGTAAGGCTGTCCACTTCAGACATGCTTAGCTGCCCTCAAAAACAAGGAGGCTGCTTAGAACCCTGGAAGGTTACCTCTCTTTCCCCACGTTAAAAGAGCTAAAGCTCTGAGAGAGGCAGCATTGCACACAGGACAGAGAACAAAAAAGGCTGAGGGTTTAAATGCTGAAGTTGAGACACAGAAATAATTTCAAAAATTATGGTTGTAGAGTGGGACCATCGCTAGCTAGTAACTTTACACTTGGTCTTGTCACAGACCTTTGCTAGCTGAGTTATCTGAGACAGATACAGCATGTCTGTGGATGTCCATCTCCACATATGCCAATGTTCTGGATCAGAAATTTCTCAAAGAGAATTCTGAGAATCACCTGATCCCAGAAGCACTCAGGGAGCTTGTTCTAAAAGGAGCATCTGGAGACTCATCCCCAGAGATTCTGATTTATTTTACCCAGGATAGGTTCCAAGAATCTGCAATTTTAACAAGTTCCCCCAGATGATTTTAATGCACACTGAATTTGAGAACGACTGCAGTAGATGAACCCTGAGATTCCTCCAGATTTAAGAGTTGAAAAATCAATAGGTTAGTCAAGCATACCCACCTTGAAGCCTGGGTCCCTTAACCGGGAAAATATATTTATCAAGAGAAATTGAAGGCAAAAGCCTCCTCCATATGAGGTTAGTATCTACATCTAGATAGAAGCTACTAGAGACCCCATTCCTTAAGTATATTTTCAGCAGCCCCACTGGGAGGGCAAGCTATAAACGTGTTGAAATCCCAGGATTCACCTTCCATATCTCCTGGCCACTGAAAAGAGATGATTCTCATAGCTGCTGTCTTCCTGCCAGAGCAGGAGAGGCTCCTGGGGAAGGCTGAGGAATAGAAGGAGAGCACGGTCCAATCACCAGCCCCTGTGGTTTGAGGAGGAGGGGAAACTGAGGCATGTGGACAGGAGAACCCTTCCATTACCTCAGCTTCCTAGATAAAGTAGGAGGCAGAGAAACATGTGAGTGAGAAGAGAAGGTGTTGACAAGGACTGAGAAAAATTATGAGGGATTGGAACTTTCATTGAGGAGAATGGGTGCGAAATCTAAGCAAAGTCAAGGGATAGGTGTGGAGTTCCTTAAGTCTCGACTAGGGTGAAGTCTCTGGAATTTTATTATTGTTAATCATCTTGATTGTGAAATTATTCATATCAACATTTAATTCTTTGAAAACCAGGGATACTGGATATATTTTCACATCCCTATTGGTTATATGTTTTATGTGGTGAATTATCTATTCATAATCTTTGTTCACGTATTTTATTATTTCTTCTTGGACCATTTTTGTGTTTATTATAATAATTGTTCAATGTATGTGCTGCAAATAATTTTCTTCATTGTTTGTGTTTATCTTTATGTCTTTTCAATGCACACAAATGTTCATTTGTATGTATCCAAATCTACTGAATTTTCTCATATATTCTTCCATATCTATTAAACAGTCTATGCTATTGAAGAGACTCAAATATTGCCAAGAGTCTCCTTTTAGCCTTGTAATTTTTCCTCCACCTGATTTTTTTTTTCTGCAGTACCAATTTTAGTCTTTAGTCTTTTCAAATGGCAAACAAATTGTGTAGTCAACTTTCAATTATTACAAGTTAGGAAGGCTGGCATAGCATGCATGGTTATAATGCTACTAATAACTCCCCCGATGAATATATCAAATAATAGTTTTCCCCCATAAGGTTTTTATTTCACAAAACTCTATTCAAAGCATCAGCTCCTAATGATAACTTGAATTATTATCTTTAACTTAAAAGAGTGTGACACATAATATGTGTTGATTCATTCTAATTATTACATGATTCAAAATAAGGGAATTCACCCAATATGCAAGGTCTAATGTCACCCTTTGAAAATCTCCATTCCCTCTCCTCTCATTCGTGCATTTCTGTAAACACCTTCCTAGTATTTCACTTTTGTCTCAGTTATCCAGTTATTCGTTCTTAGCTAAATTTTGAGATTAAGGTTGAGTTATAGATAAGTTGCAACAAGTAAACAGAATGTGGATGGCAGTCCACTTGGATGTAATAACAGGAGAAAGATATAGAGGTAGGAAAAGATGGGGTATATTTGGTTAGCTAATGTTTTTTTGGCAGTACTGTGTTCTAAAACTGAGACTTAAAGACCAAAAGCATCTTCTTGTCTTCTCTAGAGAAAAGAAACAGCTATCTTTTCTTTCAAAACATTGTAAGCTCTAGGTACATATGAGGCCTCTTTCTATTTTGAGTTGGAAGAAAAGAAGCAATACGAAAATTCATAATCAGAAGAAAAACCACAGTCCATTTTGTAGAAAATCTTAAAGTTGCTATTGGATATATATATATTTTTTTAAATTGCATACCTAGGAACAAAACTCTGCAGTTTGGATTATCCTTAGAATCTGGATCTTTGCACATTTTATTTTTTATCAGTATGCCCGGTTTTCCTTTGTAAAACTTTATAGTTTCTCAGAGCAAAGCATAAGGAACTATATTCTTATTCAGTGCAGTTTGAAAGCTTGCTTTGTTTTCTTCGAGGAGGAAGAGACACTTTTGTCATAAGGTTTGTAGTCACCTTGTCTGCAATCTCTTAAACAAGTGATACTTTATCATAGAGAAAAATAAATTCACATACCACATGCAATATGAACACACTAGTTTCTGCTACTAATTCAGAATTCTTAGTCCATCCCGCATGTTTTATGACCTAACATAGTGATATGAAAGGAATTTTATACATTTTAGCTCTGTCCCTCTGCTGGCAATGGAAGTAAATCCCAAAGTATTTCAGCAGGTGCTATTAATATGCAAATAACAGAGAATACACTGTTTCTAATAGACCTCCCAACTGCATGGGAGGCGTCGCTGTTGGAGCAAATTAGCTTTCTGTAATTTGCATGCTTTTCACAGTCTCCTGGGATTATATTTTAGATCAGAGACAATAAAAGCATATGCAGTTAGTTTAAAATGTAACTAATTTTAGACTTTGAAACAATTTTAACCTAACTTCTTTGTGGTGTTAAACAGCTATTTTGCAAAAAAACTTTCATAACAGTCTGTAATTTTCATAGCATTGATTTGCCATTAATGGCTCTATCTCTTTAGAGAGTGAAAACAAATGTGGGAACAGACCAGGTGTATGTGTTTCCCAATTGACTAAAAAGACACAATGGCGGGGGTGGGGGGGTGGGGTGGGGGGAGCGCCAGCTTGCACCCCGCCCGGTGGGGTGGGGGGCGGAAGGTTGTTAAAAAAGGTGTGTATCACTTTAACATGGGCCCAACCCCAGGGCCAAGTCAAGAGGGAGCTCAGACCTTACCTCCCCACTGAGCCAGCTGCGGCCAGGCAGGGCCGGGAGGGAGTGGGACAGATTCTGGGAGTGCAGAGGGGAGGAGTCCTGGCTGGCTGAGCGCATGGGGGGGGTGAACTGGAGGCCTGGGAGTATCCATTGTTTGGGCAATTACAAAGGATAGTATGGATCAAGAGAAAACATAAAATTGGCCCAAATGGAGTGATTAGCCAACATGATTCATGACCAGAGGAACCAGCCAGAAAGATAAAGTGAAATTATTTAGCTCACCCTGTAAGCCTTATAATATCTAAATATCTAAATAAATAAAATAATATCTAAATAAATGAATAAATAATACTGAATTAACTGATTTTAACTATTCCAACTTATATCTTATAAAAAATGTGTTTTTAGAATTATTATTCCATGTCCTAGAAATTAGAAAATTTTCTTGAAAAATATGTATCCAGTCTGGCAGCAACTAAGGTCATATGTGATTGGGAATTTAACATAATTTATGTTTTTTGTTGATCTATCAGTGAGAAGATGAAAATTGAGCCAACCTGTGCATCTTTCATTGAGAAAATAAATTATTTTGATCCCTTCCTGGACTGGATAAGCTAGGGATTTTGAAAAAAATATTTAGATAATTTTTTAGCTTTTGCTGTCTTAAATCCACACATGAAAATTACGTTGAAGAAATGACATAACTAGATGTTTGAAGCTTAAATGTCGCCTTTGAATATGTGGTTTTGATTTGGATCCCAAATTAACTGATGACTGAATTATTCTGCATTTCCTTTTGTTTCTATAGACACGGCTGCATCATAAGTTTAAAAAATATCACATGAGAAAATGTCATAAATGAGAGTTCTTTAAGATTTACTTATACATCAGTTCAGTAACCAGCAGCTGATCATAGGTAAAATAGATGACTTGGAGGAAAAGAATAAAAGTAAAAGATAACTTTGCTATAAACAAAGAATATGATTATGTAATGGCCATTCCAATGTTTCTGGTTACATTATGGACAGATTTCAAGTCAAGTAATTTCTGCCTCATGAATCTTGCTGAAATGTGTGAATCAACTTGCAATAAATAATTTGGCCATTTGACATAACTTGGATCTGGAGGGAAAAGTAATTAATTTAAATAGCATAAATTCAGCTAAATCAATAATCAGGCATATGTATATATTTATATGTGGATATAATGACATTTTTGTTTATCTATGATTTCAAGCTTTAAAGATAAAATTTTTACTCAGTGATCACACTTTGAAAAATTAGTCTTATATGTCAGATGGAAAGAGAATACATTTATGGCATATACAAGTAAAGCTAGATGCTATGGAAAGAACATTTTTGAACATAAAAAATGTTATTGAGAATGATGATAATTTTCTAACAAAATTGAGGTCATCTATTCCAAATAAATATAAATGGCATAATATTATATATAAATAATTTAAAATATATCATAAATTTATATAACTACTTTCAACTATAGCACAGCCTATATTTGATATACCATTTCTTCTTCAATACCTTCCCTTCCATACCAACCCCCATAGAGCTTTGTCCTCTGTCCATCTTTTTTTTTCTTCCTTTTCTAATACTATAACCCAACGCATGGCTGTCTTTTTACTTCTCTGCTACAATTCCCGAGCAATGTTTTCTGTTCTATTGATTTTGTTTTTTCTCTTAAGCTGAGGATCTAAATTCAGTCCACCCCATGCATCCTTCAAAGTCCAGTTCAAACATGGGCTCCACCGTGAAAGCTTCAGTGATGCTTCTGGCTCAAACCCATCTCTCTTTTCTCAGAAGTCCCATTGCCTTCAAATCATCTTATTCTTAAAATACGGCACTTTCTATGGTTTTAAATTATAATGGAAATGTCCTATTTCCTCTGACTAAACTGTGTGCTTCCTGAGAACAAGGTTTGTTATTGCCTGCTGAGACCAATTCCTTTAATATAGCAGGTACTTCAGAAATAGTTATTGAATATTAATAAAGTTTCTATAAGCATTATTTTCTCATATATTCTGTTAGATATGGGAAGAACTTTATCTTTTGTGTCCCTTTGCCCACTTTTTAAACAGGTATTTACTCTTCTCACTCAGAGTGATTATGGAAACCCACAATACATTTTCAGACTAAACCGGTTTTGCACTGCTTTTATGTGGCCTTAGGTACCTCATTTATCTCCACTGTATCTCAGCCTTTTCTATTTGTAAAATAGTAAAGGCTCAATCTCTCAACTCTTCGGAGTTGCTGTGAGGATTACCCAGTGTAACACACTTTGCATGAACATGTTCTGAAGGCAGGTTTTTATGCACAGACACTGGCAGCTCTTGCTATTCCAGTTCTGGCCAGCGTTGCTCTGAGCCTTGCAGTGCCTTAGAGTTGCTGAGGGGCCCTGGCCATTCATTCAACATCTGAATGTCCTCATCTTTAGTTATTTGGCTGGCACCTTCATGAAAAAGAAAAAAAAAAAAACTTTATGGTTTCTGCTTTTCTCATGGACTGGGTGTTTGGACATGATCTCCCTACTGGCTGACTTCAAGTCAAGGAGAACTTTTTTGGCAGCTGATGTGAAACAAATTCTGGTCGGACGTGTTTAGGGCCTCAAGTCACAGACCTGTGTTTATTTTTATTGAGAAAGAGCAGAGCAAGGAGACATGGCCCCATGGCCTTTATTTGAGAAGCACACAATAGCAGAGCTCCAAGTCCAGCAGTTTCTCCAGAGACAAAGTGGTTTCAAATATTTTAACCAAAGACTACATGATTATTAGTTTTTATTCTGGGCAAATAAAGTTTGCTCTTCTAGGTATATCCCACAAATATAAGCCAGAGAAGAGATTTCTCTTCCAAGAAAATGCAACATTTGTTACTCATAAAAATATCCCAAACACTTCCCAGTTTAAATAATCAGAACAGTTTTGCCTTTCTCTAGAAAACATTGACTCTACCCCTCCCCCGCCATGCCCCATTCTTAACACCAGAACTTCTTTCTTTCTGATGATATTTTGAGAGATGATAGTGCTGAATACAGGTTCCTTTAGTGAACTTCCCATACCTTTTTTTCCCCATGTATCTTCTCGGACTAAATTTGATACCTCTGATTAATACTGGAAATTCCCTTCTTTGTCATAAGAAATGAGTCCTCTTAACTTCCCTAAGGCCCTGTGCGTGCACTGAACATTCTTAATTGTCCCAAAAAGGATCACAATTTGCATGTAGAACATCATCTGTGAAGTAGCCACTATGCTAGGGGTTTTATGTTGTTTCCCTTAATCTTCAAAACTGTCCTTAGAGGTAGATAACATTATGTTCATCTTAAAGATGAGAAAATTGGGTCTCCAAAGGACCCAAAGTAAAACTGCTAGATAGTGGCAGAGCCAATATTTACATTCAGGGCAGGCTGATTGCAGTTTCCATGTTCTTTCCATTGTACAACTAAAAATGAATAAATCAATACATAAGTAAATATAACTACACACACATATGTATACCTATATACAGAATACTTGTTGCTGGTGTTTCACAACACCCAAATAATCTTTAGTGTTAGATAAAAACCGATTAGTCATTTCAGTAATAAATAGCTGAACTAGGTACTATCAAAAGAGTATGTTTGTCACATTATAAGTAGTTGTTTTAGAATGTTATAGGCACAGATTCACATATAGAAATATTTCCATGTCTCCTATATACACAAGAAGACTTGGTGAGCTGGAATAACTCTTTCCCCAAATCAGTCTGTTGATTTAATCTCATCCTTTCATAACTACATATGATCCTGAACATGTTGCCTCTGGTAGTAGAAGGGCATGCTGACAGATGCTCAATGGACATAGGTATTTCAGCTGGAAGAGGGTTGAGCAGGCATTTGGAATGAAGGTGCGGTGACATGTAGTTACCGCCTGCAAAAGAAGATAAAGACACAGATTCTGGATGTGGGGCCCTGGTTCAGAGCAGAACTAGCAGTCAGCCTGATCTGAAGCTCAGCTTCTGATGGACTGGCCCATGGTACCCAATTAGCCCTAAACACAGCAGGTATTGTTTCTGCAGTTTGCAGCAGAACCTAACCTAGAGATGGTTAAATGCTCACAGCTTTGAAGATTAGAGGGCTTAACGAAACAGGGAGCTACCCAAGTCACCCCAATTCTTTTCTTTCCTAGCTGTGTCTTAGCCTTCTTTCTTAAGCTTTCTACAGCATGACTACTCTTCAGCAGACCATGGTAATGTGTATCGGGAAAAAATGAAATTAAACTGGTGCTTCAGGAATTCTTTCATAATGTAATCTAAACCAGTCCTTATTAATGAGGCCAAAGTATTTCCCATCCAAGTGCAGTCCTGCAATTATTTAAATGTGTAAGTGAAACCATTCTTTATACCTTCATTCACAGTCCATTTAAGTCAGAAACTGAGTTTACTGGGTTTACTAACTGGGCATTAAGCACCATTTGAACAGTTTAAGAACTATCAACAGTTGCAATGGCCCATAATAAATATATATACAATTATTTCCATACAGATTGTCCTTTATAGTTGAAAATGACATTGCAAATAGTTACGAATTATATGCCTGTCACTACACAGCTAGTATTTCAGTGTATATTTGCATAGGGATTTTCCATTTATAGAGTACTCACATTATTTATTTATCAATATAACCTAATATATTATTATTATTATTACTAATTTATCATTAAGGAAATAAAATTCATAGTTGTTGGATAACCCAAGATAGATAAAACAGGGAAGTGAAACACCAAAGTGCTTAGCATACTGTGTCCCTGTATATCATAAATAAGCGTGATTTTTCTTTGACAGTTGCTATCCAAAATTCTGTGTTGCCTGTTATACTTAAATATTGCTCATTTATATGAAATACAAAGCCCATTTATAAGGAAGAATAGTAATTTATTTAAATTCATTTGTGGTTAAATCTTATCTTCTTTCAGTAATTCCTTCACTGGGGTATTTCAATTACTTACTTGGAACATTCAAATTAGTTATATTTGCAAATAGAATTTTGCAGCAAAGAGTCTGAAAATAATATTCTCCAAGACAAATTCTATTTAGAATTTTTGGTTATAAATATAATTATACATTTAATTTAAAAACATACCAGGGCTTCCCTGGTGGCGCAGTGGTTGAGAGTCCACCTGCCAACGCAGGGGACACGGGTTCGTGCCCCGGCCGTCCGGAGCCTGTGCTCCGCAACGGGAGAGGCCACAACAGTGAGAGGCCCGCATACCGCAAAATAAATAAATAAATAAATAAATAAAAATAAATAAAAACATACCATACAGCACACATACATTGACAGATTTTTCAATTCTCAATATATTAAAAGTCAGCAGTTTAAGTACAGCTGACCCTTGAAGAGCACAAGTTCAAGCTGTGTGTGTCCCCTTGTGTGTGGATTTCTTCAATAAATACATTGGAAAATTTTTTGAAGAATTGCAACAGTTTGAAAAAACTTGCATATGAACCACGTAGCCTAGAAATATTGAAAAAATTAAGAATAAGTTAGGTATGTCATAAATGAATAAAATATATGTAGATATACATGTAACATACAAAATATGTGTTAATAGACTACTTACATTATTGGTAAGGCTTCTGGTAAATTGTAGGCTATTAGTAGTTAAATTTGGGGAGAGGCAAAAGTTATAAGGGGATTTCTGACTACATGGGGGTCAGTGCTCCTAACCCCTGTATTGTTCAAGGGTCAATTGTATATTCTTAGAGGTTGGGAAAAAGACTGGAAAACTTTAACAATATAATTTCATACTTTGGAGCCTTGTTTTGTTTATTTGATTTTCACTAGTATGAGATAAAGCTCATGAAAATTACTTGGTTGTGTCATTTTGGAAAGAGAAGAAAAAAGGATTTTATTGATCATTAGTTTCAAATCACTTTGCACTGAAAATATTCCTTGAAGGATTGCTCAGAATAATTAATATGGGGAAAGAGTAGTAGTGTCTGACTAGATTTTCTTAATGCAGACTCTCCCAGTAAGTATCCATAAAGTCCACAAAAAGTTGAAAACTTCAGAAAAACTTCAATAAGTGACAGTGAACCTACTGCCAAAAAGTTGGGAAAATATCACCCTATCTACAAAATCTATGTAATTGAATGAAATAGCACAATTAGCCATTATGCATATGTTGCTAAAACAGAGGATCATATTGGTCTGAAAGAGAGAAAGACAACAATTTCTCTCTCCATCATTGCCTATCTTTGAAGCAGAGATGCCTCCCATCCATGTCCTGAGAAAACTTTGCTATGTGGGTGTTGGACTAAATGTGCTCTCTCAAAATTCCTATGTTGAAACCTAATGTGGTGGTATTAGGAAGTGGGGCTTTTGGGAGGTCATTAGGTCATGAAGGTGGAACCATCATGAATGAAATTAGTGGCCTCATAGGCAGAGACATGAGAAAGATGATCTTTCTTTTGGCCATGTGACAAAAGACACAGTGAGAAGGAAGAGTACTTTCACCAGAACCCAACCATGCTGGTACTCTAATCTTGGGCTTTCAGTCTCCAGAACTGTGAGAAATAAATTGTTGTTTATGCTACCCTGTGAGTGGTATTTGTTATAGCAGCCCAAGCTCACTAAGACAATGGATATTTTAACACACAAATTACTGTTTCTCTTCTTCTATTTTTAAATTTCTCCTACAATTCACACATTGAAGTACCCAGAAAAAAAAGGTTAGTAAATATGGAAATGCTAATGAAAATTCACCTCATCTTTGAGATATATAGCCACAAAAATGTAATGCTGTGAATGGGAGCAGTGACAGGAGGACGGTTGTTGGTGGGACATGCTGATAATTGTAGGTTGTTTGAACTTAATTGGTTCAGTGTCAGTGAGTCATATGCTGGAGATAATCTTAACTCAATGTGGAAGAGATGTGCTTAAAATCCACTGTACAGAAATGAATTGAGAATAACCTTAGTGATACTTCAAATATAAACTTAGCGATACTAAGAATAAGTGGTGCTGAAACAAATTATACATATCAACTTCTAGAAAAATACTGAGTGTGCCTATATTACTTTAAATTCAAAAACAGTAGAAAATGTTAGAATACTACTGGGCATTCAAACAGTATACAGTATGTGATTCCTGTCAACCAGGAGAACAAAAGGTCATATATCACGCTGAGTTGTAAAAAAAACAAAAACAAAAAATCCCCAGCACTTTAGGTACAACACAAGATGGGTAGTATAAGAAAAAATAATAGGAAACTAAAATTGACAATAGTAAAATTAAAATCTGGACTGTGGAAAACAAAGAACATGTTGAATTAGTATGTAGAAATGTAGAGGGGAAACTTAAAAGTTCTCCCAAAATAATAAAGAAATGAAAAATTATGAGAGAAGTTGATGAAAAAACGATGACACAAATATGGAAAACTGGTATTTTAGAGAGAGAGAGACTAGGGAAAAAATACAACAGAAGCAATAACCAAGATTTAAAAAAACAAAAGAGGAGAAACATTATCAAGTTTGAATTAGAACTTTAAACACCTGCAAACATCCAACCATTAAAAAAACAGGCTACCTCCAGGTAAACAAAATTAAATCTGTCCTGAGACTTCTCCTTCACATCAGTGAACCACATGAGACTATGCGATAATAGTCTATGGAAATATTTGGGGAAACATTTATGATTAAAATGTGAATAGAATTTCAAGTTTATATTAATATGTGAATAAAATAGTCCTTCTCAGATATATATGGGAGGATATATATAGCATCCATTTTCATTCTTAAAAATTATTTAAAGACTTATTGGTGACCTATTCTAGGCAATTGAGAAATAAATTAAGATTACAAAGTCAAAAACGGAAATAGAATATTTAATAATATTTTTAAATGTTATGATTATAAACATTGAAATCAGTATTGCAACCAAAATGTGTTAAAAAGTAATTTGTGTTACTATAATCAAATACAAAATATAATGCATAAGTCAGATATAGATGTCAGAAAGAAAAGATAATGTAAAATATAATTGATTATCATTAATTCATATCTAAAATGCTAAAAAAGCAAATAAATTCTAAGAAGGAATTGAAAGTAAAATTGTGCCAACTTCCTCAAGTTATTGGTAGAGTCTTAAAATACTGCTTTAATCTTTTAAAATCACTTATTTAATTACCAAAATACAGTCTCATTGAGAAAAATACATCAAACAATATAGACATGTATATAACTAAAGCTGCAAATTCCCCACTTCACACTCTGTCATCTAAGAGATATAATGAGAAAAAAAATGTTTTGGTTTATATTTTCCAGAAGTGTAAAGACTTACCCAGACTATAAGAACATGCACATATATATGTGTATATGTATATATATATATATATATACACATATACGTGTATATATGGAGGCTGTGTATCTATAATTAGTAGTACCTATAAATTATATATAAATTAGATAATTATTGTTTTGTATATATTTTATATATATAAAATTGTATCTTATATTAAGATACTGCTTTGCAGTTTGATTTTCACACTCATAAAACTGTAATGGACATTATTCTTCACCAGATATTCCTAAGTTAAAATATATATAATATATAAAAATATTTAAATTTAAAAATATATAATAAAAACATATTAAATAAATATGTATAACAGAGTTGGTAATTTAACCATTTTGTTATAATGAATTCTAGATTGTCTCCAAATATTTGTTATTAAAATAATAGTACAATAAACATTCCTGAACATATATCCTCACACGATTGTTTTAGTATTTTTGGAAGACATACTTCTACAAGTACAATACTTGTTTTGTGACTATGTACATTTTTTACTTTAAACAACAGCATTTAGCTCTTTCTCAAAGAATCCAGCCTTTAACCTAA
This sequence comes from Physeter macrocephalus, assembly GCF_002837175.3. Taxonomy (NCBI): domain Eukaryota; kingdom Metazoa; phylum Chordata; class Mammalia; order Artiodactyla; family Physeteridae; genus Physeter; species Physeter macrocephalus. The sequence goes on from NC_041225.1 coordinate 74,708,374, forward strand.
GATAAAGTCCTAACACAGGCTCTCGAAACAAAGAGAGGATCCCATCTGGTAACTTGCTTCTGCTTCCTGATCAAGGAGTTCCTAAAGCCACAAGACAAGCATCCAGATGCATTCTTCCCCACATGTATATCATGCCTTGGGAGCTTTTAATGAAATTTTGTATTTACTAGTCTGAAAAAGAAAATATTTAGCTTTGTTGAGGAAGCTACTGCAATTGCTAGAAGTGATCACTTCAGCACTTTAGATCCTTATTTACGAATATCAACCAAATAGGCAAGAAAAACTGTACTTGCTATACAAATAAAATTAAATTAAAATTAAATGAATAAAAATAAGAAATAGTAGACTTAAAAGTCATAAGGCTGATTCATGAGAGGAGAAAATATCCTAAGAAAATGGATGTAATGTAGAAAATAAAAGACAATTTTAATTTAGTTAAATTTGTATCCCCAGAAAAATTCAATGATTTATCACACACAGAAGGCAAATAAATACTGAATGAACACCAAACACACAAGAAAGGCAAAACAAAAAACAACACAAGTGCTGGGAAATTAAAACCAGAATTACTAAAGTAAAAATAATAATAGTGGTGCTAAAGAGTTGAACTAATACTACTACTTAAACCTTAAATAATAATGTAGATTCAGACTGCAAAGAACAATAATAGCCAAATAAGTCAAAACAAGTTATAGTTAACTCTAAATAATATTTGATGTCACAGTTGTTAAATGACTATTATTTTAAATGAGAAAATGCATAACAAGAAACCAGTTTGATCCCTTTCTAGGAAAGAATTTCAAAATAATTTTCATAGATCTGGGTGAAGAAGAAAGTTAAAAAGCAGGAAGGGACTTACAAATTGTACTGTCTTAGCTGAGGAAGAAAGTATAGAAAACTGTGATGAAATTTGTTGAAAGCTTGAAAGAGAGAGGAACTAATTAACTTTTCTTAGTCAACTTAATTGAGTCGTAAGTATAATGAAGTATGTCCATTTCAAGTGTATATTTTTTGAGAATTGACAAATGTAAACACCTGTGCAACCACCACCACTCAAGATAAAAGAATATTTCTTTCACCAAAATATGTCCTTTTTGCCCCTTCCCAGTCAATCTCACACATCCAGCCTCAGTCAACCTTTGACCTACTTTCTGCCATTAGAAATTAGATATCTTTTCTACAGTTCCCTATAAATGGAATCATACAGCTTGTACTCTTTTGGGTCTGGCCTCTTTTGCTAAGCATCTGTTTTTGAAATTCATCCGTGTTGTTGCATCTATCAGTATTGTGTTCGTATTTATTTCTGAATAGTATTCCATTGCACAGGTATACCATAACTTGTTTATCCATTCTCCTGTTGATGGACATTTGAGTGCATGTTATAGGGCTCTGAATATATAAAGCTTCTATGTAAGGATGTGAAAACATGTTATTTTCAGAGGAGTGGGATAAATCAGCTGTTGGATTATGGATGAGGTGTATGTTTCCCAGTCATTCTTTTCCTGGCCACATGTGGTTTCACAGTATGTATGTGCAGATTAGTTTTCAGCCAATGACTCAAAGGGAACCCAAGCCATTGTGGGAATCCCCTGTTTTGCAAAGTTCCCTTCTTTCCAGTACTTTTCCTTTCAAATTCTAGATAACTCCATCTTCCTAAGTACCAATCTGTCTTCTCAATGTAATGAGACCTCTGGGCACTATTGGGAGATCTTCCCTGTGCTCAAGTCTGGGAATTGGCTTCAGGCAGAAAGCTGGGGCAATCTTCCTCCTAAACCCATTTGTTTACCTTCTTCCTTGGATCACAGTCCTACTCTGCTTTTCTGAAAACAGTTACTTTACATATTTTGTCTATTTTTTTGTTTACTATGGGAAGTTAAGTTTGGACTTTGTTAATCTCTTAAATCAGAAATCAGAAGTTGATATTGACTAATTTTTAGTTAAATAGAGAATATAATTATTTATAAATTTAGGGAAGCAACTATTATAATAAAATGGAAAATAGAATTTCCAAACTACTAGAAGAAATAAAATAGAAAAGAAAAAAAATGCAACAAAATTAGAAGTAATCATGAAATACAAACAAAAAAATAAGTAGACAAAAGTAGCTATCACAATAAATGTGGAATGAATGAATTGAATTATCTGGGACAAGACAAAATTCTGAAACTGGATTTAAAAATCCAACTGCATGCTCTTAATATCATAGATATAATTAAAATATTAATTAAACAGTTTGGAAATAAATGGTGAGATAGCATCATTCCTAGTTTTGCTACTTGGAAAATATAGTTTAATGTTATTTAAAAAACAAACATTAAATTGAACAAAACTCAAGGTAAAACAAATAGTATTATTGGAGAAGAGAAAAAGCAAATGAAAGAGTTCTCTTAATAAAATAAGACTGATCTCTATAAAATAAAGGAAAAATATTTATTAAATTAAGAAATATTAAGTTATAGGAAGAATATGAAACACACCAATTATCAGAATAAATGTAAATGGATAAAACTCAAAACATCTCTGGTTGGCACTATCAAAAAGCCATGTATATAATACCCCTAAATTAAGTTATAGGAAGAATATGAAACACACCAATTATCAGAATAAATGTAAATGGATAAAACTCAAAACATCTCTGGTTGGCACTATCAAAAAGCCATGTATATAATACTTACCCCTAAAAAGATGTCATAGTAATTAAAGAGCATAAAAAGAATATTGGGTAAAGATATATCAGGCAAGCTATAAGTCTTAAACGGCAATATCAGAAATATAGAATTTTAGAAAAAAGTCAGAATAATGATGATGATTTTGTGTTGAGAATAGATATTCAGTGTTGTATTGCAGGTCAGGGGAGTCAGTTACATGCATCTATTCTTAACTTCACATTCAGTAATGTCACACAGGTAGCTTGAAATTGGCCATGGTAGTAGTATTTAATCCTTAGAATTTCGTAAATGTTTCAAATCAGCCCCTCTCTCCCCTCCCCTCGCCACTCCCAGAGACCTGGTTGTTAAACATTTGCCAGCACACCACTGACCATAATCCAAAGTGAATATGTAACAGTCATGACACTGTAGGACCCAATAGCATAGCTTAGAAATGTAGGGCACAAACCTATTAGAAATTCAAAGACAAAATGACAGAAGCTCAATATTTGTGGGAGAGATTAATACATCTCCGTCAGCCTTTGATGACTCAAGTAAGCACACACAAAAAATGCAGTGAAATAGGTGATTTGGATTATATCATTAATAAGATTAATTGAAATACGGATTGCAATCACCAGACAAAGAATATATTTTATTTTGTTGTATATATGAAACTCTTTAGAAGCATACTAAGTCAGGCAGAAAATCTCAATAATTGCCAAAACATTTAGATAATGAAGTGCACAGTCTTGGGCCTCAAACTCTTTTAGTAGTCAACAGAAAGTTTACCACGACTGCACAACGAAATTTCCTCCCTCCCTCCAACAAACAAAACATTCTAAATGACTAAGGTGAATTTGGAATCAGTTATATAATTGAACCTAATTTCAAAAATAATAAAGTATGGCCTTTGCATTAAAAATGTTAAAACTATAGGGCTTCTCTGGTGGCGCAGTGGTTGCGCGTCTGCCTGCCGATGCAGGGGAACCGGGTTCGCGCCCCGGTATAGGAGGATCCCACATGCCGCGGAGCGGCTGGGCCCGTGAGCCATGGCCGCTGAGCCTGCGCGTCCGGAGCCTGTGCTCCGCAACGAGAGAGGCCACAACAGAGGAAGGCCTGCATACCACAAAAAAAAAAAAAAAAAAAAAAAAAAAAAAATATATATATATATATATATATATAAACTATAAATTCATGATATTTTCTGATTGAAACATAAACTTAGTGAAAACCAGAGGAAAGCAAAATAATACATTGCAAGAAATCAACAAATTACCTAATATCTATACTGTAAGTTTCTAATGAGATAAAGAGTTTACTCTTTATAGAGTGGGTGAGACACAAAATCAAAATACACAGAACACAATATTTAACTTCTAACAAATTTGTTGTAAAAGTGAGAATAAAAACTTTATGTATGATGAAAGGGATGTTTTCAAATAAAGGACCTTTTAAGTGTGAAAATACTATGTAAAATGATCTCCTATAAATATGGGGATTTTAGAAATTGTTAATAGTAACTAACATATTTTGAGTGCTTAGCTAGTGCCAGGCAGTGTTCTAAGACCTTTAAAATCCACTAAACTATTTAATTCTCAGATAAAACTATATGATAAATAGGGTAGTTCACACATAAGGAAAGTGAGACATTGAGATGTTAAGTAATTTACCCACAGTTAAACAGCTGGGAAATGGCAGACCTGGGATTAGAAGAAAAGACATGTGGTTCCAGAGTCCCTACTCCTTACATCCGCACCGCACTATCTCTCAGAAGATTTTATGTAAAAACTAAGTGAAATAAAAAATAGAAAAAATCCAATTGCATAGAAAAAAATGTGAAATCATCATGGGTTAACTTCAAGAAAGATTTTAAAATCAGACATCTTTTACAAATGATATATTTTCAAACATTCAAAACATCACTCTCATGTGATTGGAAATTAAACTAGCAATCAGAGAAAAATGGCACTATGTTAGGAGGAAGGAAGGCAAGGAGGGAGGAGACAGGGAAGAGGAAAGAAGGGAAGGAAGGAAGGAGGGAGGGAAGGAAAGAAGAAGGGAAGGAAGGAGGAAAGGAAGGAAGGGAAAAATCCAATTGCATAGAAAAAAATGTGAAATCATCATGGGTTAACTTCAAGAAAGATTTTAAAATCAGACATCTTTTACAAATGATATATTTTCAAACATTCAAAACATCACTCTCATGTGATTGGAAATTAAACTAGCAATCAGAGAAAAATGGCACTATGTTAGGAGGAAGGAAGGCAAGGAGGGAGGAGACAGGGAAGAGGAAAGAAGGGAAGGAAGGAAGGAGGGAGGGAAGGAAAGAAGAAGGGAAGGAAGGAGGAAAGGAAGGAAGGGAAGGAAGAGAGGGAGGGAAGGAGGAAGAGTGGGAGGGAGGGAGGAAGCAAAGGAGGAAGGAAGGAAGGAGGGAGGGAGGGAATGAAGGAGGGAAGAAAGGAAGGGGAGAAGGAAGTCAGAGAGAGAGAGAGAGGAAGACAAGTTAGCTAATTTTTAGTGGCTATAGGCTTTGTTCCTGAAACAGTGGGGGGTAAAAATGACAAACGTTATGGAAATGTATAAGAAATATATTAATGATGCAATAAGAAAATAATTTTACTAGAACAAAAGACAGATATAACCAATGTCAGAATTTTCTCAGCGATGTTTATGTTTTATTAGTATATATTTATAATCATATAACTATTATGAATAATCCTTCAGGGTAGAAAACATTAGTTTAACTTTGAAAATTGTGTAGCCACTGACTACTGATTTTCTGTTGAAATACTGAATCTATGGAATCATGTTTCTTTTTCTTTCTTTTTTGCAGATTTCCTGTTCTCAAAGCTCTCATTACTACTCTCTGGGTCCATTTTTCTCAGAGATAGGCAGTGTGCTTTGCTTCTTATATTCCCAGAAACATTGGGCTTAACTGCAGGTGTTGTGGGAATACATTTAAGAAATTTAGAGAAAGACCATAAAGGAAATTGACTTACTTGGTAGAAATCCATGTCAATAGTGTATCTGGGATGATCCACGTTACTAGCTTGGAGTACAAACACAATCACCTTACTTTTATTTATTCACTTTATTGCTTGAACACTTACCTGCCCTCAGTGGTGGGAAGTCCCCTTACTCTCCATAGGCCTCCCCCAACCACCCACCTTGGGCAGGGACACTAGGGACTTAGTTCAAAGAAGATCAGTCCTGTTGCAAGAAGCCAGGAAGAGAGAGAAAACCAGGAAGTGTGACCAACACCAATGAACCTCAAAAAACTGCCCAGCTCCCATGCATCAGGGGTGTGAGCTCAAGGAGAAGCCAGTGCTTCCCCAACTGTAACGGGTATGGTTGGCAGCATCACGTTGGCCCCAGTGAGCCTGCCCACTGGTCGTCGTGGCCCAGATCATCCCCCTAGCCCGAATGAGGCAACCCTGTGTAATGACACAGGTGACGTTGGAGGCACTGGGGCTTCCTCCTGGCTCTCTCGGACCACTTGCTGTGGGGCCCCAGCTGCCATGTTGTAAGGACAGTCGAGTTGTCCCTTGGAGTGGAGAGGCCCCAGGACGAGGAGCCACACCAGTTTTACCTGGCCAGGCAGGGAGTGGCAAGCCTTGGCCAAAGCATCCTGCAGCCTGCGGAAGGACTGAGCCGGAGCCATCCAGAGAAGCTTCTCTCTGACCCTCAGAAACAGTGTGGTATCACAAATATTTACTGTTTCTAGCATCTACGTTTTGGAGTGATTTGTTACGGGAGCCCTAGATAATTGAGAAACTTTGCCCAATGCAGATTCTCTAACACGGCTGCAGCTGCCGAAGGCCTAGGAGTCGGCGCTTTAACAAGATCCAGGTGATTCCAATGGGCCGGTGGTCCGAGAGGAGGAGGAGGATTCGGCTCCCGCCCCCGCTTCAGGGAGAGGCAGTCACACAAAACAGTGCCCACCTCAGCGGCCTCAGCTCCACCACAGCCGCCGCAGGGGTCAGAGGAGCCAGGCTGCGAGGACGGGCGAGGACAGCGGCGGTGACCGACCGCGAGTACCAGGCCTGCCCGGGGAAGGGTGCGTGGTGGACGGACTTCGGAAGACTCTGTGAGCCTGGAGCCTCCCGGTAAGCTCTGGTTCCGTTTAATTCAGAGATGGCTGTGTGGACTCCGGAAGGTTCTGTGAGCTCTGATTCCATTCAATTCAGAGTTGGCTGTGTGGAGTCTGGAGGATTCTGTGAGTTCTGGTTCCATTTAATTCTGAGTTTGCTGCTGGGACTCTGGAAGTTTCTGTGAGCTCTGGTTCCGTTTAATTCTGAGTTTGCTGTGTGGCTCCAGGAGGTTCTGTGAGCTCTGATTCCATTTAATTCAGAGTTGGCTGTGTGGGCTCCAGAAGGCTCTGTGAGACCGGAGCCTCCCGGCGAGTTGTTTCCATGTAATTCAGAGTTTGCTCTGTGGGCTCCAGGTGGTTCTGTGAGCTCTGATTCCATTCAATTCAGAGTTGGCTGTGTGGAGTCCGGAAGATTCTGTGAGTTCTGGTTCCGTTTAATTCTGAGTTTGCTGTGTAGACTCTGGAAGGTTCTGTGAATTCTGGTTCCATTTAATTCCGAGTTTGTTCCATGGACTTCAGAAAGTTCTGTGAGTTCTGGTTCTGTTTAATTCAGAGTTTGAAATCATAATATTTCTTAGGAAGGCAACTGTATTATAGCAGAACAGAGTATATAGGCGTTTAACACAAATAAGTATCTCTATCTGAAACTGACAGCATAGCACTAATGAATAAATACCAAATAAATTCATCAGAAGGTTTAGTTGGGGAAAAAAAAAAAAAAACTGGGCCCCTGCTGCCCCTATTTTGT
>NC_041225.1:74715939-74763235 GCF_002837175.3 Physeter macrocephalus
AAAAAAAAAAAAAAGACTGGACCACTGCTGCCACTATTATGTTTTTCTTAGCATTATGGGCAATGCAAGAAAATTAAAAACAGGAATTGGAGGTGTAATCAATGATAGAACACAAAATTACGTTTCTACATTATTCACTGATGTCATCCTTATGACATAGAAAAACTAATAAAAGCAAATGAAAGTTTCTTATGTAAGAAAATGGCCATGGGCTTCCCTTGTGGCGCAGTGGTTGAGAGTCCGCCTGCCGATGCAGGGGACACGGGTTCATGCCCCGGTCCGGGAAGATCCCACATGCCGCGGAGCGGCTGGGCCCGTGAGCCATGGCCGCTGAGCCTGCGCATCCGGAGCCTGCGCCCCGCAACGGGAGAGGCCACAACAGTGAGAGGCCCGCGTACGGCAAAAAAAAAAAAAAAAAAAAAAAAAAGGCCAGATAAGAGAGAAACACATAGGAAGATTCCCAGTAACCAGTTGGAAGAGATGAGAAGTTTTTTCCACAAAGAAAAAACTTTTTTCCAGAAAGAAAAAACATTTCTGTGTATATATATATTTCTATGTATGAATGCTTGTCTATGTTTGGGTATATGTATCCAGAAATAATATTTAAATAAAATTTCTTTCCCCACAATCACTTCTTAGCCCCTTACCTTTTCTTAAAGCACCTGTGTATGATTATAAAAAACATTATAATCTCTGCCCCCGCCAAGGCTGATGAGAGCAGGGTACTGTTTTTTTCACTGCTGCTCTTAGTGGCTGCCACACAGTGAACACAATAAATGATTGTGGTGGTAGTTGTTATAGAAGGGGGAGAATCTGACAAATGAAAAGGGATTTGTTCATCATTATCTTAGCTGAATAACCTGAATATTGCAAAGATGCCAATCTAATATATTTAAATCATAATTTATTCAAGTCCCAATGGATATGTAGTTTTGCAAACTAATAAAAAATATTTGATATTACAATTAGAAAAGCAGGAAGGAATTACTAAGAATGATTTGTAAGGTAACGTTTTCATTTGTGTCAAAATTAGCAGATGCATCTATGGGACCTAATAAACAGTCCTAAAGCTGATCTTAGTCAAAATAAGAATTTGGCTAATGAAAAAAGAAACATCACAGAATAATAAGGGCAGAACTGCTTAGTCAATAAATTGGATTAGAAAAAATGGATATTAGGGAAAATATGTGTTAAAAAAAAAAAATCCTGGATATCCTGAGAAATTAAACATAGAAATTATTACCACATAAGAAGATAGATGAATGAATATTTAACTACTTGTGGTTTAGGAAAATGCACATTTAGCAAGGCAGAAACTTTATATCAAAAATAAATAAATGTTAAGCAACAAAGAGTAAACTGGTAGAAATATGTTTTCATCAAATATTAAGAAAGCATCACTATCCTCAATATTTAAAAAAAGCTCTTACAAATTAATAAAATAAGCATTATAACCCCAATAAAAATATGAACCAATAGAAGCAAATAATTTGCACACACAAAAGAAATTCAAATATCCAATAAGTATATGAAAAATTGCCCAGCAATAACATGCTACTTTCAATTTGCCAAAGAATAAATGATTTTTAGAATTATTAATACTCAGTGATACTGAGGTGTCGAGTGTGGGAAGCAGTGGTGGCATGCTTGTAAATGTTTAACAACTGGCTCTCTGGATGTAGTTCTCACATGAATATTAGCTGATATTTGTTGATATTTAAATTTAATGTTAGGACACAAGTAAAAAAAGGACAAAAGTCAGAATGTCACTCATTCTTCAGTAAGATGGGCCAATTCCTTGGAAATAAATAGGATAATTGACCTCTTGAGTAGTGGAAGAATTATTTCCTCAATGTTTATCACCATTCATAATGTAAACGTTATAAGCATGGTATATTTTAAAGTAAACCTGCATTATTAATATTTTACCCATTGCTTCATTAACTCTTGAAAAGAAACAAGACAATAATTCAGGCACTGGTTTGTAGTATTTTTTCAGTGCTATGATGAAATAATCCCACCAAACTGATATCAAGCTTTAAAAATAGGATCGCTAAGAGATACACAGTGATAGCACATCATTACATAGTATTTCCACCAAACAGATACAATAGATACAAATATTAGAAAGAGATGAGTTCATACCATGTTATGGGAAAAACTATGTGTATATAAATTATAGAAAAATTATGTATTCTGATTTTTGTAAAATCTGTTGTGTGTATGAATACATGTGTTTATGTGCATTTTTAGGTATATATAAATGTTTATATTTGTTTTATCTGGGTAGTACATTTATAGATAATTTGTTTTATGTTATTTCCATTTTTCTATTTTCCAAATTTTCTACATTTAACATGCACTTTTCAGTCATACTTTCTTGCACCTCTTCCAGTGGAAGCAAGAAAGTGTTCCTGTTAGACAATATTCTGCTTCATGTCTTCCAGGATTTAAAAGGGAGAGAATAAAGGAAGATACAAAAAAAAAAAATAAGAAAAAAAAATAGGATGTTGTTCAAAAGATCAAGTCCTGTGGAATTTGTACATTGTAGCTTAATTTCACACACCCTGAACAGATTATAAATTCAATTTAAATAGCATTCCACATGCGGTGTAGGCTCTAAATTCTTCGAAACCATGTTTTTATGTCCCCTACCAAATTAGAAATGTCCTTGAGCTGCCAAATTGAGGTTCTTTCTCCATTAAACTGAACACTGCCCAACACATCATTATCCCCCAAAATGATGCAGTGTGTATTCTGAAGTTGTATTTCTGTATACATTTTCCATATCATTGATCATACAGAATGTAATAAGTTCCATTTTGATTCACTAGTTCAGTCAAAGAGATGTTCAGAATTATTCCATATAATTCACAGCACTTAAGAAAGCATATATTTTCATAATACTCTAAATCTGTTGCTTATGGTAGTAACTCAAACGTATTATGACCAGTTTGCCATAGCACTGACGTTTAAAAATGGTGGTGGTGCTGTTCCTTCATTGTAACTTAGCAACATAAGAACTGATTTAGAATAATATTTTTATTGAGCACCTAATATACAATCTTGTGGTTGTTTGCCCTGCAATAGTAGTTGACAAGCTGTAGTAGTAGAGGTATCAGTACTTTTATATAAAGTATAACTTGAACTATATTTTTAAGTTAAAAGCTGTCAACCTAAAAACACACACACACATAAATCAGTATCATAAATCATAAATCAGTATCAGTGTGTGTGTCTATGTATCATGTATGTGCCCTTTTACATAATTAATTTTACCAAATGGCAGAACTCAGGTTTTGTTTATTTTTAAAAGGGAAAGAGGTTGAACCTGTTTTTTTTAAAATGGGTAAATACGCCACTTCTCCACAAGCAGATGAATTTCCAGACCTCCTATGATTATACTACTACTGTATTGTCAAAATTGCTGGAAATACAAGATCTTCAATTTATTGTCACTGACAACTAGATAGTTCCTCTGATATTTAATAATAAACAGGAAGTTGATAAATATATTGCTGTCGTACCTGTTCCTCGAGGAGGTCTTATTATAATCAGAATTGTCCATTTTAGAATCATAAGTCAATACCCATTACATTTTTAAAAATAGCTCTTTCGGGGCTTCCCTGGTGGCGCAGTGGTTGCGCGTCCGCCTGCCGATGCAGGGGAACCAGGTTCGCGCCCCGGTCTGGGAGGATCCCACATGCCGCAGAGCGGCTGGGCCCGTGAGCCATGGCCGCTGAGCCTGCGCGTCCGGAGCCTGTGCTCCGCAACGGGAGAGGCCGGCCCGCATACCACAAAAAAAAAAAAAAAAAAAAAAAAAAAAAAAAAATAGCTCTTTCACTAGAGTTGCTCTGTCCTCAAAACTCAAATTTAGTTGGCTCATGCTATCTTAGAGAACTACAGACTAACTAGAGTATTCTTGGACATTGTCTAGCCCTTTTTAGTTATCTCTGTTTGATCAATATGTATTATTTTCATATTCTCTTCTAGAGTTCAGTATATCAGAAAGATTTATTCAGGAATAACCTATTCTGTTATTTGATATTTATATTTTACCTCTAGATGTGCTTTTTACATTAACTCTGCAAGAGCAAGTGATGGAGAACTGTGACAGATAAGATTTCAACAAAATGACAAATATGGGGGGAATGTCCCAAACATAAAATTAGGCAAGATCATTCGAATCATGTCTTTCTCCACTAAACCTTAGATACCCTCTGATGTTGGCCAAAGGCTCTGCCTACCTAAAAACTAAGTTAGTTTTGTCAAAAGTTAATAGAATTTCTTAAAAAGTCAGGTTTGGTTATTTGGAACTAAATAAGTAAAACAGAATAAAATAGACAAAACCCAATACTGTGGCCAGAACTAATGGTTTCCGTAAAGGTTTAACATTCCCAGTGAAAACTAAATGTACCTGGCAGCTCTGAGGTTTGAATCATCCAGTTAATTCCATACCAGTTATTTATTTCATAGCATTTTATAGCAGTGAAATTATGTGTTGACCACTAAATGTATGACCAAAAGTTCATTAACTATGTATTCAAGTTAACAGATGGCGGAAAAGTCAAAATAAACTGAGAAGGCAGAAAGTTTAATTTAGTACTGGACATTTAATTGAGTAACATCTATGGGTGAGAAATTTGTTTTTTTATGGATATTCATTTTTAAACTCCTGATAACAGAGAGACATCTAATTTACTAAATGTGAAGTCATCACATTTTAGCTTATACTGCCTTTTGAAGTGGCAGCCTGAATTATTCCATTATTGTTTAGCTCAGGTTTGAGATAAAGAAAAAGGTAGGGTATAAAGGGTCTAGGATATGACCCACCTCCCAGTTTTCATATTGTACCAAAATAGAATGGAAACAAAATGAAGAAAGATTTGGAGAGGAAATGAGCGTTTGGCCAAACAACCAAAGTTTGTGTTTTAAGGAAAAGCAGGGAAGGAAAAGGATTAAAAGGGTTTTTTTTTTTTTTTTTTGTGGTATGCGGGCCTCCCTCTGCTGTGGCCTCTCCCGTTGCGGAGGACAGGCTCCGGACGCGCAGGCTCACCGGCCATGGCTCACGGGCCCAGCCGCTCCGCGGCATGTGGGATCCTCCCATACCGGGGCGCGAACCCGGTTCCCCTGCATCGGCAGGCGGACGCGCAACCACTGCGCCACCAGGGAAGCCCTAAAAGGGTTTTTTTAATGTAAAAAAAATCCTTCATAGGTAAAAGAACAAAGAAGCGCCAGGTTAGAGAATAAAAAAGTAAAAGGATAAATTCAAATTGATAAATGACAAATTTGAAGTGCCAATGGCATGTTGAAATAGCAATGTGTAGAAAGTAGTTGACAATTTGAGAGAGACTTGGGAAGATTTTAGTGTACAAGATATAAATAAGGGGTGAATCCAGATAGCAGAGATAAATTGAAGTCTGTAGCTTTATTAAGAGTGATAAGGTAAAGCTTATAAAAGAAGAGAGTCATTGCCCCAACCATTCCACTTCCAAGAACTTATAGGCTCACCCCTACATGTCCAAATTGACACATACTGTCAACTACAGTGATACTTTTAACAACAGTAGATTGAAAACAAAACAAGTGTTCATCAGGAGGTGAATGGCTACACAAACTAGGGTATATCAACAAAATGAAATGTTACATAATTGTTGAAAAGCTGTAGTAATATGCAAAGATTAAGAATATGTAGTTAAGTAAAAAACACATGGTGCAGAATGGTGTATAAAGTATGCCACCCTTTGTGTAAAAACGTTTGGAAAAGTAGAACATATATTTTACTTATTTGAATATAAAAAAACACTAAAAATATTCAAAACTAATAAAGATGATCATCTATGGTGGCAAGGATAAACAAGGAAAATAAGGACCAAGTGGAATGGAATCTTGTCAGTATACACCTTGTGATAGTGTTTTGATTTTTGAATCATGAAAATGTGTTAACTATTCAAAACAAATAACAAAAAAGTTGTCTTAAACTCATTAAAACAGAGAGGACATGGAGAGGGCAAGGGTAGATTCTTCTTGGATGAAAAAAAAAGATTAAAAAGAAAGCATGGAGACAAGTTGCAGAGATAAGCTACACACAAAGCTAAGAGATAAGAAAATGAAATGTCAACAAGGTAGGTGGAGAATGTTAAGGAGGAGAAGGTGGGCAACATCTTCAAATGCTGCCAAAGGGTGTAGATGATGAGACCTAAATAGAGCAAGTAAGAAGTCCCCAATGAAGAGCATTTTTCTTCCTATAGATAACACTGCTGGCACCCTGTACAGTGCATCTAGTCTCTATGTTGTTTTTAACAGGTAAATGTTTAAGACATAGAAAGGCTTCTTTAGAACTATGACTGGGCTCTGACCTCCCCACTTTTGTTTTAATTAAAAATACCCATTTCAAAGCTATAAAACCAAAGAATAAAACGGACAGATTAGAAAATCATCCTCACAAATAATAAGATCTAGCATTCACTTTTACCTTTTTTTAAAAAAAATGAAGGACAGATGTGTGTTTGATTAAAGAAAAAATGTTTTAAATGGATTTTTCCTCTGAAAAGGGTGCAGTTTTTTTTAGGAATAAAAAATATATATATATTTGGGTGGAGTGTTGAGGTCTGAAAGTTGAAACAGTAATTTTAAGATGGAATTACCCTTGGAAAAGTGAATATTATGGTGCAATGGCAATTAAAACAGGAGAGAGGAATTGCTGGAGAATTGCTGAAGCTTTGGATTTTTAAAACGGGTAAACTAAGAAAAGTAGGCAGTGAGTTAAACTTGTTTTGTTTTTCTTTTTTCTAAAAAATTATTGGAAAATGCAAGTCTCCAAAAACCGAGATTATGATCCCTCAATTGAATGATCTATTATTTTTTTTGTGATTTTTTTAACTTTCATTCTTTACAACTTTTTCAAGTTTTCTTGTGGGCAGAGTTTCCTTTTGAGATTGCAGATTTCCTTCAGTGCATGCTTTCTCTCCAGCATGTTTTGTAAGTGGTGAAGACATTCACTAACCAGGAAAAGTACTACATAAAGGATTTTTTAATAAAATTTTCTGGATAATCTTCCTTTTACACCATATAGCTAGGACAATTCCAAACTTTACCTCCAAAGGCAGGGAGTTAAGAAACCAGGAAAGTATTTGCATAATACTTACATTTATATTGTTAAGTTGCTTTTAATTATATTTTTAAAACTCAAGTTAAAATATTCATTTGGGTTCCACTATAATTTCTGCATTTTAATAAATGGCTTGTTAGGCCTGTTCCCCACTTAAATTCTCCGGGTCAAAACTGTTTAGCAGAACTGGGTAAGGTTATAGAAGCTCCAGGTATATCCTGTAATAACTCTGGTTTGCTGTTTCTGCCCTTCTTGCAGTGTCTCCTCTGTATAATGATCATTTATTTATTCAACAAGTAGGTAGGTAGTTGTGCTATGAAATTTGCGGACATTTTCTTGTAATTTCTCAGTGAAATTGGATACATGGTTATCCGTGAAGATGGGAGAGAGCTGGTATAGATTTACAGAGAGAGAGGTCTGAAATAGTCATCTAGAGAGTAGAAAAATGAATGATCTAAGGAAATGTAGTAGCATGAAGGGCCCACCTGAGGTTAGTGACAAATAGATACCCCTCTTCGATTCCCCTGCCAATCTCTGCACACCACCTCTCAGCTGCACAGTGACTTTGCATTTGTCCCACGTGCCCTAGAACTTACCGTTAGGGTTCTTCCCATGAAGGCCTCTAGTCCTCTTCCCACAACCTAAACTCAGGTTTTATGATTCCTTTGTTCTAAGTTCTAAAGAGCAAAGTAACTGATTAATTGAATAGTCCTCAGATATGAGTAGGTTTTAGTGGCTGAACTCTTACCTTTTCCAAAGTAGCTGATGCATTGTTCACATGACAGAAAAGAAAAAAAAAAAATTAACATTTGGAAGATTCAGGTATCATATGAGAGCCTGACAGGGAGATAATGACGTCCGTGAAATAGGCTTTAATTCACAACTGTGGGAAGTCATGCTTAAGTCTAGGTCTTGGGATGATATTAAAGCAGCATCTGGTATGTCTTCAGCTTCAGGGAAGTAGACAAATTTTTCCTTATTCTTCCCACTAAAAACAGTTCAAGCCAGGATAATATATATAAAGCAAACATTAAAAGACTCTTAGAGAAGAAGGAAGACATAATAAACCATGGCCTCATCCCATCCATGTCAGCAGTAGCCAAGTTGGGAATGCAGACTTTCACCCCTTTGGGGGAGTTACAACCCCCCACCAAAGTGATATCAGTGGAGACCACATGGTCTAGAATTCCATACCTACTTGAAAATAAGGAGACTTCCAACCACTCCTCATTTCCCCAATGGAGAGATGTCAGAGCAGACATAGTGGAAAGTCATGACTTTTATCAAGCAATAATGAGTTCCCTTCCCCCACTACCCACTCTGAGTCAGTGGAAGCCATGTGGGAGGCAGGATGAGGCACTCCAACCCTCCCAGCCAGGAAGTTAACAGCGGAGGCCTGGTGGAGAGCCAGAACTCCTACCCACACACAGCCCACTTGGGTGTCAAAGAAAGGCGAGCAGTGAACCTGAATTTCTATCCAAGCCTAACAGCAATGAGATGCCACTCTCATTCCTCTGCTTGAGGAGTGCCAGAGGAAGTCAGCTAAAAGAGAAGATTTAAATAAAATGTAGACTGTCAGAATATAATAACCAAAATGTCAAAGATTCCACTGAAAATCACTCATCATATCAAGAACCTAGAGGATATCAAATTAGATTAAAAAGACTATGAATAGATGCCAACACAGTGATGATGGAGACTTTAGAATTATTTGATAAAGCAATCATCATAAAAATGCTTCAATGAGCAATTACAAACAAACAACAACCAAAAAAACAATGAAAATATACAGACACAGCAAATTATCAGAAAGTCTTGGCCAAAAATAAAAGATATGAAGAAGAATCAGATGAAAATTTTAAAACTAAAAAATATGGTAACTGAAATAAAAAACTCAGTGATGGACTCAACAATAGAATGGAAGGAACAGAGTAAAGAATCACTGAACTTAAAGATAGGACAATACAAATGACTCAATCTGAACAGATAGAAAGTAAACTGAAATTTTAAAATGAATAGAGCCTCAGGGACCTGTAGGACTATAACAAAATATCTTAACATTCATGATTTCCAGAAGGAGAGGAGAAAGAGAGTAGGGCTAAAAACTTCTCAAAGAATTAATAACTAAAGATTTCACAAGTTTGGCAAAAGATGTACACCTGCAGATTTAAAAAGACAAAGCAAATTTCACATAGGATAAACCCAAGGGATCTCACATCAAAATACATGATAATGAAACTTTGAAAACTAAGGACGAAGGAAAAAGCTTGAAAGTATCAGAAGAAAAATGACAGCTTACCCTACACAGTAATATATATTCTTGTGACAGGATTTACCATCAAAAACCAGAGGCCAGGAGGAAGTTGCCCAGCTAGAACCACTAAAACATTTTTTAAGAATATAGTGCAAGAAATTACTCTGCCTGAAAGAAATTACTCTGCCTGATTTCAAGACTTATTATACAGCTACAGTATTCAAGACTTATGGCATTGGCAGAAGGTTAGACACAGATCAGTGGACCAAAATAGATAACCAAGAAATAGACCTACACAAATATACCCAACTAATTTTTTCTAGGTTTATTTTATTTTATTTTGAAATTAGTAAACTTTATTTTCTATGGCAGTTCTAGGTTCACAGAAAAATTGAGCAGAAAGTATGGACTCCCCATATATCCCCTGTCTCCACACATGCATAACCACCCCATATAGACATCCTTGAGAATATTCCATGTGTGCTTGAGAAGAATGTGTATTCTGTTGCTTTGGATGGAATGTTCTGAATGTGTCTCTTGGTTATACTTGATCTAAAGTTCAAATCCAACATTTCCTTGTTGGTTTTCTGTCTGGATGATCTACCCATTGTTGAAAGTGGGGTATTGAACTCTCCCCTACTATTACTGTATTGTCTATTTCTTCCTTCAGATCTGTGAGTATTTGTTCACAATATTTAGATGTTATGGAGGGTACATATATATTTACAATTGTTACATCTTCTTAATTAATTGACCCAGTTATTATATAATGACCATCTTTGTCTCCTGTTATCTTTTTTGGCTTAAAGTCCATTTTGTCTGATATAAGTATATCTATCACTGCTCTCTTTTGGTTTCTACTTGCGTAGAATATCTTTTGCCATCTCTTCATTTTGAGCCTATGTGTGTCCTGAAAGCTAAAGTGAGTCTCTTGTAGGCTGCATATAGTTGGGCCTTTTTTTTCTTTTAATCCATCTAGTCACTCTGTACCTTTTGACTGGAAAATTCAATCCATTAACATTAAGTAATTATTGATATGTAAGGACTTGCTAATACTAATACCATCTTATTCTGGATATTTGTAGTTCCACTTTTGTTTTCTTCCTTTCTTGCTGCCTTCCTTTATAAATTGGTGATTTTCTGTAGTGATATGCTTTGATTCCGTTCTGCTTTTCCTCTGTGTATCTATTGTAGATTTTTGCTTTGTGGCTCCCATGAGGCTTACATAAAATGTCTTAGATATGTAGCATCTATTTTACACTGTTAACAACTTAACTTCAATCACAAATAAAAACTCTATCCTTTTATTCCCCCCTTTTATGCTTTTCATGTCACCAGTTACATCTTTTTATATTGTGTATACATTAACAAATTGTTGAAGCTACAGCTAGTTTTAATACTTCTGTTTTTTTTTTAACTTTTACACTAGGGTTAAGAAATTAACACATCACCGTATTACAATATTAATGTATTATGTGATTATTCTCAGTGTTGTTGTTTTTTTTTTCTGTTGTTCCATGGTGTTGCTAAAACTTCCTAAGTGGATTCTAGAGGTCTCCTAGAGATGTTTTTGTTCATGGATACCTGTTCAGTCATTGATCTTTGTAGTGCGATGGAGAAACAGGGTTCTCCTACCTCCCCATTTTTCCACAATCTGGAAGTTTCTATTGTCATATCTTCAAGCTCATATTCTTTCCAGACATGGACATGTCTGGAAAGACATGTCTGGTCTGCTAATGAGCCCATCGAAGGCATTCTTAATTTCTGTGGACAGTGTTTTCTTATCGCTAGCATTTCTTCTTCCTTCTCTCTTAGAATTTTCATCTCTCTGTTTATATTGTTGATCAGTTCTTGAATGTTGTCTACCTTTTTCATTAAAGCCATTAGTATATTAATTATAGTTTTTTAAAAATTCTGGTCTGATAATTCCAACATTTCTGCCATATCTAGATGACTTTGGTTCTGATGCTCATTCAGTCTCTTCAGACTGTGTTTTTTGCCTTTTAGCATGCCTTGTAATTTTTGATTGAAAAGTGGACATGATATACTGGGTCAAAGAAACTGCAATGAATAGGCCTTTAGTAATGTAGTGGTACGGTGGGTGGGGGAAGTGTGCTATTGGTCTATGATTAGGTATCAGTCTTTTGTAAGACTATGCTCCTGGACTATCAGTTTCACCAGTTCTTTTCAGTTTTTTTTGTTTTTGTTATTTTGGGTTTTTTTTTTTCTTTTTTTTCTCTCCTTACATGGCACAGTATGGCTAGGGGGAGGCTGAATTAGGTATTTCCCTTTCCCCACATGGAAAACTAGAGAGCTGGACCTGGGTATTTCCCTTCCCTCTGGTCCGGTAAGCTCAGATAAAACCCCAATAGTATCTGATAAAATTGTTTTTTCTGAAGGTAGGCTGTCGAGAAGAACAGAATGCTTTGATG
The DNA here is from genome assembly GCF_002837175.3 of Physeter macrocephalus. Lineage (NCBI taxonomy): Eukaryota > Metazoa > Chordata > Mammalia > Artiodactyla > Physeteridae > Physeter > Physeter macrocephalus. Next base: position 74,727,737 of record NC_041225.1, read on the forward strand.
TATTTCAAAATGGTTCCTTTTCCTCTGCCCCTTCTGGAAACTTGAGAGGGTTTTTCTCTGAGATTTACTAGGACTAGTAGAGGTCTTGAAGGCAAAACTCACAAATGTGTGGAGCTCCCCCATGACTGGGTCTCCCTGGAGTTTTAAACTCTCAGATTTGTCCACAGTGAGCTTCCAGCAAATTGTCAATTACAGTTTAGGTTGTCCTACACTGGCACTGGCTCCCACAGAGGGTTCTGCTAGAGTTTCTGTTCCAGTAAATTGTGATTTTCTGTATCTGCTTTCTGTCTCTCCAATTTGGGGAGTAGAAATTTGCCCTGTAACCTCACTTTTCTGACGAATCTAAGTTATTGATTTTCAGTTTGTTCAGATTCGTTAGGATGGAGTGGGGACTTTTAAGTTCCTTATAGAATGCATGGAACCTGGAAGTCCCAACTGATTTTTCACAAAGGTGCAAAAGCCTTCAACAGAAGCAAGATAGACTTTTCAACAAATGGTGCTGAGGCAATTGAACAATCATTGTCAAAAAATGAGCCTTAACCTAAGTCTCACATCTAACATAAAAATAACAGAAAATGGGTCACAGAATTTTATTTAAAATAATAAAATTTTAGAAAAAACATGGCAGAAAATCTTCAGAATCTGGGAACAAGTAAAGTTTTTTGACTTGATAGCAAAAATCACTTAACCACATAAGCAAAAATCAACTAATTCAACTTTATAGAAATGAAAACTTTTCTTCTGTGAAAGATATTTTAAAAGGATGAAAAGACAAGCTACAGATAAGGAGGAAAATTTTACAAACCACCTAAATGACAAAAGACTAATATCTAGAATATTTAGCGAAGTCTCAAAATTCAACATTAAAAAATTCTATTAGAAAATGGGAAAAAACAGAAGAAAAGAATATACAGATGACAAACACAGGAAAAGATGTTCAACATCATTAGCCATTAAAGAAATGCAAATTAAACCACAACAGATACTGCTCTACACTTATCAGAGTAGCTGAAACAAAAAATAGTGACAACACCAAATGCCAGAGAGGATATGGAGAAATCAGATCACTCATTCACTGCTGGTAGAAATGAATAGTGGTACAGTCACAGTGAAAAATATTTTGGAAGTTTCTTAAAAAACTAAGCATGCAACTACCCTATGACACAGCAATTACACTTCTGGAAATTTATCCCAGAGAAATGAAAACTTATGTCCACTCAGAAATCTATACAGAAATATTTATAGTAATGTTATTTGTAATAGCCCCAAACTGGACACAACCTTGATATCCTTCATCAGGTGAATGGTTAAACAAATTGTGATACATCCATACCATTCCATTACTCAGCAATGGAAAAGAACAAACTATTGCTCTTAAACAAACATACCCAGATGAATCTCCAGAAAATTATTCTGAATGGAAAAACCCGATCCCGTGATTCCACATATGTAACATTCTTGAAATCACAGAATCAGAGAAATGGAAAAGATTAGTATTTCCAGGGGCTAAGGAGGGGTAGGGATGGAAAGTAAGTGTGTTGGCTATAAAAGGGCAATCTGAGGGATCCTTGTGTTGCTGGAAACATCTATGTCTTTACTAAATCAGTGTCAATATTCTGGTTATCATATTGTACTGTAGTTTAGCAAGACATTGCTATTGGAGAAATCTGGTTAAGGAGTACATGTATCTTGTTATATGATTTCTTAAGCTACATGTGAATCTATAGTCATCTCAAAATAAAAAGTTTATTTTAAAATAGAGAGGAAAGCATACTAAAAACACAAAGCAAGACAAAACAACAGAGCAGAAAAGGTTTCCTAAGAGACTTCCAGTTTGGAAAATACTAAAACACTTCATCAGTTACATTCTGATACTGATTTCTGTGTACAGGTGATGTAGAATTCAGATACCCCTGGCAAGACTTATATTCTTTCCGTTTAGGATTGTGCTGCCTCACCCTGAGATGGCACTCATTGAGTTCGTTTCGGGTTAACAGTTTTTCTGGATTCAAATTTTGACCTGTCCCTTTAGGACTCTGAGCAAGCTACTTGGGCTTCCTGCTATTCCAGCATCTCACTTGTAAAACAGACAACAACATGCCCAAATCTACTGAGAGCATGCCCTTGTCAGCGTTCCAAGTTTATTGATATTTACATTTATGATACAAACAAGTTTTTTGAGAGCCTCCTTTTCTGCCGCTTGGTGTTTGCTTTCATAGGAGAAAGGCCAAACGATTGAGAGGGAAGGAGGCAGCACTTGGGCTGGATTTATTAGCACGGCACACTGAAGAGCAAGCACACCACCAAATAGAGGATATTGATAAGGAGACTAAATTCATTTGAAATCACTATAACTCAGTTAGGGGCATATTGTATTAAGTGAAATGCCATTACTGAAGGGCCCAGGGGAAGACCGTATGCCAAGTCATGAGAGCTTTTCAGCTCACTGGAAGGCTGCCATTGCACCCACGCACTATATTTGATGGTTTGGAAGCAGAGATAATTTCTGCATAGATCCTAAAGGGAGTTGAAAATAGCTCAGTCCCTAGGAGCACAGGCAAGAGCTGAATTGTCCCTGAGTGAGAGCATGTAAGAGAGGGTCCCTGTGCAGTAAAAAGAACAAAACAAAACAAAACAAAAAAACACTAAGCGGGTATGAATCCCAACTTTCCATAAAGGCTTTCTTCCATCCTGATTGTGGTACATTAGCGTATTTTAAAAACCCAACACTGGGCTTCCCTGGTGGCGCAGTGGTTGAGAGTCCGCCTGCCGATGCAGGGGACACGGGTTCGTCCCCCGGTCCGGGAAGATCCCACATGCCGCGGAGCGGCTGGGCCCGTGAGCCATGGCCGCTGGATCTGTGCGTCCGGAGCCTGTGCTCCACAACGGTGAGAGGCCCGCGTACCGAAAAAAAAAACAAAACAAAAACCAAACCACACTGAGGACCATCATTTGCTTCTGTGATGATTTCTTGTAAAGCATCTTACTTTTTCTAGAGAAAATGGCAACAAAACTCTGGTTTATTTAATATAGTTTAACAATTTCTAGTTAGAACATTCCCCCAGCTGAAATAAGTTCCCTCCTCAGGTCATAATAGCAGCTTGGGGTCTATTCTTGGTGCAGGAACGAGCTTGCTGCCTGCCACAAGTCAAAGAGAAGATTCAGAAACTCTGTTTTCTTCTGAACAGCTTCCTAGCACTTCCTGGAAGGTTGTTTGAGGTTTCCTTGCTTGATGTCTCTCATACTGCCCTTGCACTGTTAATCCTGGGGAGCAAGGGCATACTGTAAACACAAGTCCATTTCAGTGATGTGTATAAATCTTGTTCAGGTTATTCAGACTAAGGCAGCCCCTTATCTAACAAGCACCAGAGCAGACTTTTGAAAACACTTTTCGCCTGTGACAACAGCGGCCCAGTTTTGTCCTCTCCAACAATGGAATAAATGCAATATCTCATGTCAGCTAACTCCATGTCTTATTTATGCCAAATTCTTCTGGGTTCAGTATTTTAAGACAGGCTTTACATTAGGATTTTATTACAGCACAGGCTCCTAGAATAGCATTGCTCTGAAAAGACGGGAGACATTTTTCTTTTAAGTAAAATTCTATAGTGACCAGAGCAGAAATGAATAGTCTTTGCTGTGCTTTGTCACCTTAACTATACTGTATGTTAATCTGGAGATATTGTGCTTTGAAGCTATGATATTAAATATGTTGAAAACTGCCAGAATTGTGCCAAAACACTATGAGATGATTCAGGTAGTCAGCAAACAGGACTAATTGCTGGCTGGAGAAAGATCAAGGGTTAGTTACTGCCCACTGAGTGCTTCTGCCTAAAAATAAGCTTCTTTTTGAGTGTATGCATGCTTATGTGGGGTCCTAATAGAATTATGAAGACACTAGAGTATGCTCATATCCCTTCTCTATGGCCACAAATGCACATGGCTGGTCTTTTGGCAGTGTGATCATATTTTTTTCCTTGATACCTCTGAAGCACCAGAAAGAGCTTTATTCTACTGAACTGATCTGCCTCTTTCAAAATAGATTACAATTTACAAATGTTTGTAAAATTATCAGAGACCTGATTTGCAAGTAGGTGTTTTAGTATATCAAATTATAGCAAATGTATCAATTTCGAAAAATCCACATTCATTAATTATGAAACTTTATTTTAAGGAAGAAGGTGAAAGTCCTGGAAAAAAAGAAAAAAAAGAGGAAAAAAAGCCTAGAACATGGCTTGTATTTATCCCTCTAATTTACGCTCTACATAACATCTAAGTGGTCTTTCACCATTGAGATCTGATCATATTACTCTCCTGGCAAAACTCTTCAATTGTTGCCCACTTCCTTCAGGATTAAAGCTAATCTCCTTTGAATGGTAACCTTGCATACCTATTAGGGTCTGGTTTCTGTCTAACTTGCCATCTCTTTTCTAGATCTTTCCCTAGATGATCCAGCAACACTGAACTATCAGTCTAGAGACATGCCATGCCTTCTTTGGCCTTTGTGTTTTTGCGTTTGTCTAGGAGGCCTTCCCATTACTCAGTGGGAAAACTTCTATTTATTCTTTTAAGCCTGAGTGTAAATATAGTCTCCCTCTGGAAGCCTTCCCTTGTTTTCCCAGCAGACTCTCCTTCAACCATGATGTAACCCCACTGCATTTTGTACATACACATATGTCATTACAAATACTTGTGGATATATCTGTTTCCCAACTAGATTATAAACTTCCTGAGGGCAGGAACCATGTCTTCTCATTTTTGTTACTTAGTACTTAGTTACTTAGTACTCATTTTTGCACTTAGTACAGTGTCTGGTATATAAAAGTCCTCAAAAATTTTTTGAATGTGTGAATGAATAAATGAATCAATGACAGTAGCTGTAGAGAGAATAAATTTGTAGTTTTAAACACAAAGCAGCAAAATAAAAATAGAGATGAAGATAAAAGAAGGCAAGTGCCTAATTTCCTCTTTTAGTGACTTGCTGTGTAGTTTAGGGAGGCTTAGAGCCAATTCCTAGAGCTGCTGGTGTGATGCTCTTCCTCAACACTGTGAACCATGCTTAAATTTTCTCAGAGGTACAATGGCATCATCCTCTTCCTCCTCATCATCATCACTATATCATCAACATTATACTCTTCTTTAGTTCAGACTCTACCCACTCACTAAGAGAAAGTAAAAGAAACTTTTATACAAGTAAGTTCATGACTCAAAGAAAACCATTTTTCCCCAGTTCTCAAGGAGAACCAGCTTGCAGAAGCAAAATAAATGAGTCTTTTGGCAGAGCCAAAGAAATCTGCATGTCCAAATACATGCTTTCGTCAGCCTTTAAAAATAAAGTACTATTTCAACATGATGGCTTAGTGTTTGAGTCCCTTGGATTACATCCTTTGAAGAGAACTGTGTCTGACCTAGGCAGTGTGATCTATAGCAAGATGATCGGAAGATATTAGTGCTTCCTAATGCCCTTTTGGCATTATCATAGTCAGATTATTCATGGTCCTCATTTTGAAAGAGGATTGATTTAAATAGTTATTTAATGGCAGTACCCTCAGACGCAGTTTTCACACCTACCTCACAGTAATATTGGTAGATATGTAAAAACACTATTTATAAAGGCTCTGATTTCTTTCTTTGAAAATTTTTAAGACAAATTGTTCTATGTTGAAGACATGGTTGAGCAACATTATGTTAATAGTTGGAGTACTCAGAGTAAAGTGTGCTGGATACTCAGATTTTCTGGTTAAGTGTTGTGATTTCCAAAAGAGCAGTGATTAGGAGAGTGGACCCGGGAGTTAGACTACTTGGGTTCAAAAATGGGCTCTGCCATTTCATCGCTGTGTGAGCTTGGACAACTGTATTAACCTCTATGTAACTTCAGAGTCTTCATTTTAAAAAGAAGATAATGAACATCTATCTCCATTGTGGCACCTGTCATATTACAGCCTGAAACAAAAAACAAAACCATGTGCCTTTATATATACTTATAAACTAGCCTCCCATATTTTGAACCAAGTGGAAGAGAAAAAGTTAATAAAAGTTCTGCACTCAGAAAAGCATGTTGATATTCTCATCAATGAATTTGGTAAAGTTGCAGGATACAAAATTAATATACAGAAATCTGTTGCATTTCTATACACTAACAATAAACTATTAGAAATGGAAATTTAGTGAAACAATCCCACTTACCATTGCATTAAGAAGAATAAAATACCTAGAAATAAACCTACCTAAGGAGGTAAAAGACCTGTATTTGGAAAACTATAGGACATTGTTGAAAGAAATTGAAGACAACATAAACAGATTGAAAGATATACTGTGTTCATGGAATGCAAGAATTAATATTGTTAACATGACCATAATACCCAAGGCAATCTACAAATTCAATGCAATTCCCTATCAAAATACCAAGGGCATTTTTCACAGAACTAGAACAAATAATTTTAAAATGTGTATGGAAACACAAAAGACCCCAAATAGCCAAAACAATCTTGAGAAAGAAGAACAGAGATGGAGGAATCATGCTCCCTGACTTAAGACTATAATACAAAACTGCAGTAATCAAAATAGTATGGTACTGGTACAGATACATAAATCAATGGATATTATAGAAAGCTGAGAAATAAACCCATGCAAATACAGTCTCTTCAATATGTGGTGCTGAGAAATCTGGACAGCTACGTGTAAAACAATGAAATTAGAACATTTTCTCACACTATATACAAAAATAAACACAAAATGGATTAAAGACCTAAATGTAAGACCGGAAACCATAAAACTCCTAGAAGAAAACATAGGCAGGACACTCTTTGACATAAATCGTGTAAATATTTTTTTGGGATCTGTCTCCTAAAGCAAAGAAAATAAAAGCAAAAATAAATAAATGGGACCTAGTCAAACGTAAAAGCTTTTGCACAGCAAAGGAAACCATCAAAAAAAAAAAAAAGACAACCTACTGAATGGGAGAAAATATTTGCAAATGATATAGTCAATAAGGGGTTAAAATCCAAAATATATAAACAGGTCATACAACTCAACATAAAAAAAAAACAACCCAACTGAAAAACGGGCAGATGACCTGAATAGACAATTTTCCAAAGAGGAAATGCAGATGGTGAACAGGCACATGAAAAGTTGCTCAGCATCAATAATCATCAGGGAAATGCAAATCAAAATCACAATGAGATATCACTTCACACCTGTAGAATGGCTGTCATCAAAAAGAACACAAATAATAAATGTTGGTGAGGATGTGGAGAAAAGGGAACCCTTGTATACCGTTGGTGGGAATGTAAATTGGTGCAGCCACTGTGGAAAGCAGCATGGAGGTTTCTCAAAAAACTAAAAATAGAACCACCATATGACCCAGCAATTCCATTCATATATCTGGGAAAAAAAAAAAAAGAAAACACTAATTTAAAAAGGTACATGCACCCCGATGTTCATAGCAGCATTATTTACAATTTCCAAAGTATGGAAGTAAGGTAAGTGTCCATCAACAGATGAATGGGTAAAGAAGATGTGGTATATATATACAATGGAGTACTACTCAGCTATTAAAAAAAATTTTTTTTTTTTGCCATTTGCAGCAAGATGGATGGACTTGGAGAGTATTATGCTAAATGAAATAAGTCTGACAGAGAAAGATAAATACTGTATGATATCACATGTGGAATCTAAAAAATTAAACTAGTAAATACAACAGAAAAGAAACAGACTCACAGATATAGAGAACAAACTTGTGGTTACCAGTGGGGAGAGGGAAGGGGGAAGGGGCAAGATAGTGGTAGGGCACTAAGAGGTACAAACTACTATGTATAAAATAAATAAGCCACAAGGATATATTATATAACACAGGGAATATAGACAGTCTTTTGTAGTAACTATTAATGGAACATAACCTTTAAAATTTGTGAATCACTATGTTGTACACTTGTAGCTTGTGTAATATTGTACAACTATACTTCAGTTTTAAAAAAGGAAAAAAGGGCTTCCCTGGTGGCGCAGTGGTTGAGAGTCCGCCTGCCGATGCAGGGGACACAGGTTCGTGCCCTGGTCCGGGAGGATCCCACATGCTGTGGAGCGGCTGGGCCCGTGAGCCATGGCCGCTGAGCCTGCACGTCCGGAGCCTGTGCTCCGCAACGGGAGAGGCCACAACAGTGAGAAGCCCGCGTACCATAAAAAAAATAAAAATAAAAGTAAAAATAATAAAGGAAAAAAAAAGCATGATGATATTTAAAGCTCCAAGTCATCCAGTCTGTTAGCTCACCATTGTCAACCCTCATAAACCCACCCAGGGGAGAACACATTGGCCTCATGGCCCCAGAACCTCAGGCTGATTGGAAATTACTGTTCCCATCACACATAATGCAGGGTCATAAAACAACAAACAGAAGACTGTCTTTATTTAAAAGTTTGATATTTTGCTCATCATGGATCTTTTGCATTAATTTTTATTTAAAAAATATTTCATTAAAATATTATTTATCTTGATTACTGATTTTTTATGCACCCACCTCAATTCTATCTCATATGTTCCCATGAGAATGCAATGAAATAATTAATGTCCAGCCCTTAGAACCCTGCCTGACACATACTTAATGCTCAGTAGTGTTGTTATTAAAATTGTCTTTAATACAGTCAAAGGCATATGGACCATAGATTTTTAACCCTTTGGTTTTAGGCCTTTGTGAGGTAATCTTCAGTATGCTGGTATTATTCCTTAATTCTCCTTAGTTCTGTTGATTTATAAGCACCAAACCGACAATATCAATTTATTGTAGGACCCATTATGTATCCATTAAATAGAATCATTGTACAAATATCTTAATTTCTACTTTTTGTCTTTCTGAACAGACCTGCAATTTGAATTGAAGAGGCAGGTTGGTTTAGTCCAACACTCAAGCTCATGCTTTCTCACTGAATTGATCATTTGTTTGAACCAATTGACCTGCCAATTCAGTCATAACAGTTGAGCCAGGTGTTTGTGCAGATTTAGTGCTGAGGCTGACGCCTGTGTTGTGAGGCTTAGTGAGGGGGTTGCCACTAGAAAATGTAGCTAGTTGAAGACTGGTCTCTCCAATCACATAGTTCTTTGTGCCTTTGCAAAGTGATGTCTGTGATGGCTCTGCCCCGACTTGAATGTCCCTGACCCCTGTAAGCAATGCACCCTGCTGCCTTCTGAAACCTCCTGAAACCAACCTACCCAACCATACTACAATGTTGATTATACCTGGGAATGTGACACATGAGGTATTTAAAAAGTGTTTCCAATAGCAACCTTGTCTAAATATTTTTGCACTCTGATAAAAGCCATACAGCAACTGCATGGCTGGTTCCAACATACACAAAGCACATGATAAATAAGCAAAAAAGCAGACAAACTCAGAAGAAAACTTAGCTGATGTTATTTTAAGTCAAGTGATATTTTGGGAGGGTTAAGCATTCCTACAACTAATATACTACTGAGAAGACTCAATTTTAGTAACTGTGTGAGAATATTATAAACCAAGCCCACACAATATTAAAATAAGTTAAAAGATATGCAAAATTTATGAGAGAATGTCAGGTGTAATGCTTGATAAAGTAAGCTGAATGCTTAAGAAATTTATCTTCTGGCTTAAAAGCCAACTCTTGCAATTCTGAGTTCGAGTGTAATTTTAGAAACTCTGTAAAGTCATTCTTTTATTAATGAGATCAACTCTAGGTGAGCTCAAAGAGGTAACTTCCTAAAACATCCACGAGGACAAACAAGATCCTCAAAAGCACCAGAAATCAGCATGTCATGTTAAAAAAAAAAAATACTGAGAGACAGATTCATACTATTCTTTCCTGGGGAAGGAGGAGAAAAATCAGTCCTCCAAAAAACCTTTTGATTTGTATTCATTCAGTCCTTTTTTTTTTTTTTTTTTTTCTTCCTCCTGTTCGAGACATTGTGAAACTTGCAAATAAATAGTTTAGAGCTGATGGAAGAGGTGCATTACTTCATAGCTTCTCCTTTACTCTGGGTGTGTCATGTTGTTACATTGTGCAATGTCCTTATTATCAGCCTGGACTTCAGTAACAGCCTACCTCCAGGGAGTCCAGAGAGCAGATTTCCATTGGCTAACTGGTCACATACTGCAGCTCCCAGCTGAAATAATGCTGCAGATCAGCGAGGCAATGAATGAAGAGAAAACCTGCATCTTACACAGTCCCTCTGCAGTATGACTCAGCCTATATCTCATTTGTAACCCAAATATTCTTCCAAAAATCCACAAAGCAGTATGGTAACAACTCAGTCAGCCAGGGTAAACTACTGACTGCTGCATGGCTGAATCGTCCAGCAAAAATTAAAAAGCAACATACATGTTTAAACTTTTGGAATCACATCATTTTTGGGATCACTAGTAATTTTTAGATGACCTTGAGATCTAGGCTTTTGGCACACTGTCCAAAAGCTGGGGTGTGGCATGTACCTCTTCCTCATGGGCCTGTGTGGGTTGAGAAGGTTTCAGGAATTCAGGGCTTTCATGAACCATGCATTTGAAAAGTCACCAAATCCCAATTCCTCATTTTTCTGAACAAGCAAGGCATTCTGAAGCAAATTTGGAGACATAAGGAAATGTCTAAGTGATTGATTTTGTATCTGTCACATTTCTTTTCAGTCATTTCAATTCTGCAACCAAATATCGACAGCAACAATTTAAAAAGAAAAGTGAATGCAGTGATTTGGCTAACCTTTACTGTAATAGCTCAACTCTTTTCTGACATTATTTGGTCACTGGGTAAAGGATCGCCATTATTGTAGAATGGCATTCCCAGTGACACAGCATTATAAGATACTCGGGGTGGTAATCATGCCTATGAAATTTAAATAGAACCAATGAACTTATTCATAGCTGCTCTGCATCTCTTACTACTTCATGTGATTATGTTAAAAGCTATCATATCAAAGAATAGCATCATTTGTAGACAACAGCTCAATAATTAGCTTCTCTTGCTCCAAAGTTAACTATTCTTTCTATCTCTCTCATATTATTTAATGTCTGTCCCTTTCCTCTCTGCCCATCCTTCATTTACTTTCATCTCTCAATTTTTTTAACTAGATATTATTTTATGCTGGTTTAATTTCTTGAAACCCTTCTTAATGCTTCTTACAAAATGAGGATGATCAATAAATTGTCTGCTTGCCAATTTTAAAAAAATGAAGGAGTTTCAAAATTGCAGAAAATAGCTGTTGAGGTGTAACTGCCAGATGACAGAGTTCAGATGAGTGAATGCAAATCTATATATGGAGAAAGAAATCTGTAGATGGATTTCTATATTCAGTGGAATTAGCTAAAGCTCTTACATCAATATTAGGTATTGAATATGACCTTTTTTGAGGAATACTTTATGGGATGGACAGTTGACATTACTTTCCGTCGCATGGGTTACAAGGCAGTATACTTACCATAAGCATTAAAGGCTTTTGGAGAAGGAAATGGGTAGCCTCAGAGGATAACAGCTCTCAATATTCATGGCCAGAGGCCAGAATGTCAGAAAGAAAGTGATCACCTACTTTTTCAACAGTGACTACCCGGATGGGGATGGAAGGCCTCTTTGGTATTCACTATGCACAGGCAGAGTGTGGTTTGTTCTGGGTTTTTGTACTGGGCCTAGCTCTATGCACACTCATTACAAGGTTATTACTATCATTATAGTGGACAATGCAATAATATTTAAAATGGGCCAAATTTGGATCCCAGCTACTCATGAGCTGCTTTTGCAGGCCTTAGGGAAAATAGCTTATCAGTGCGGGGAAATGGAATCTGGCCCACATCCCATTGCTTCCTCTACTACAAATCGCAAAGAACCTCTGTAAAGAATATGTGGTTCTCATGAGCTCTGATGATAAGAGGTAGTCTTTGTGGATAACTCTTTGGGCATAACTGCAGAACTGGTTTGGGATAGAAATATAAAACGAGAGAAGTTAGTTTCCCAAGTTCTTCACTAACACTTTCTGATGCATTTCTCTGACATCCTGAATGTCTTTCTCTGACCCCTTTTCTCATGCACCACTTTTCGCCTTATGAAGAAGAAAAAATTCACTTGAAGTCAACATTTGCCAAAGTATGTTTCCTGGGATATGATACATCAAAAAGTCCTATGATATGAGGATTCTGGGAAAAGTCTTTCTATTTCTGAGAGTCACAGAGCACATGAACATGTTAGAGACTTTGAGTGCCTCCAGAGGAAAGTGACCTGTTTAATTGTGATGCATGACCCCTTTGTTAGGCATAAGATATAATACCTCTTAGAACTGTTATTGTTTTGGGAAATTAAAGTTTCAAATTTTAGAGGTCCCATAGAGAGACTAATGTTTAACTCTGAGAGTGTCTTTATTTGAAGTCGGTTGCCCTTCAAACCTATTCTATATCACCGAATATTTAAATGAGATAAGGAGTCTTTCAAAACCTTGTCTCCAAAAGCAGGCATTCTAGATGTAAACTTTTAAAAATCATAAAGAGATTTATTTCTTTGAAGACACTTTGCTTCTCATGTAGAAATAATTGTATCTGTTAAAGGAAAACTCTTGGCATCGTTGGGTAGAACTAATGTTCATGGTATTTTAACAATTATAACTCATAATAATAGCTCAGTGTATCAAACATGGCATATCTTCCCTAGCTTGGAGGTAGCTTCACCATCAGTTTGATGACTTATAGAAACCAAAGCTAAATTTTAGGCAGTATTTTGTATTTATTCCAAAAGTGTGAGCAACTAAGCCAATTAACTCTATTCAGGATATGTACCCTCTCAACTTCAAAATGGAAATTTCTTGTCAACCAGATTTCTGGTAACTTTCAGTCCTGATGAAATGGTTAGTCAATTGATTTTTAACCAGTTTAAAAACAGGATTCCAGCAAAAGAGTTTGTGCATATATCCATCTGCACAAAGATGCCCCTGGCAATTATTAGCTTGATCTCCCTCTGCAGAATTCCTGGGGAAACATGATCTGCAGTCAACTAGCCCTTTTTGTTAATAATCACTCAGTGCTGCAGAAAGAAATCCCCCAGGCTTCTCCATCCTAGACTTTAGGCAGGTTGTGTGCAGGGAGTAAAGGCTCCTTGACCTTGTTTTTCTGCTTCCATTCCTCAGTCAAGGTGGCATTACTGGAGTGAGCTTGGGGGAAGTGGGCAGGCAGAAAATGCTGCACAACCCTCCTCGCATAGAAGTGATTCTTTGTCCTGGCCAAGACGTAGTTCACAATTTTATGAGAAACTGACAATGCAGACGTTACACTGGGGCATGTGTGAGGAGGCATTAGCCTTATGTGCATGCAACATGGCCCTTTTGTAGTATTGATGCTGAAGAGTGGAGACTGAACATTCAGGAGTTCATTTTAGCATAGGATTTGCAGCTAAGAAGTCAAGCAAGAAACCTACATGGAATGACAAGTTTTATCTCTAATTTTTTTTTTTTCTTATCTTACATATAGACTAATGCCAGGAGCACTATCTAAGATCTAGAAGGTACTTTGGAAAGATAAAAGCTAAGGTTTCCCTTCATTTGGAGCTGTTGGGTTGTTTGGAAAGGCATGACCTAAGAGTGACCTAAGACCAGCAAAGTCAGAATTTCCAATATTTAGGATCTGTAAAAGGGAGCTTTGGTGGGCAACAGGGCACAGAAGAGGAAAAAAAAAAAAAAAGAAGGAAATATTAAAGACTAATTGAAAACATGCAGAAAAAGCCCTCAGGCTTTCCAAATGAAGCATTTTAACTGGTCCCATGAATTTACAAAATGTTGAATAATACTGTATTAGAATTAAGTGTTACTCTAAGCTAGTTAAGGAAGTTTTTAAGCAAGTTTGAAATAACCACCACCTTTTTACAGTGTGACTCGAAAAGTCAGCCTTCAGCCTAGAGAGAATCGTAGAGTTCTGTCAAGGAGTAATCCTGTCGATTTACATGCTTGTGAAGACAGTAGGATAAGACCAGAGAGTCTATGTAAGAGAAGAAATACACATTCTGGTTCAAGATGTATTGATTCAGTATTGTTTCTCTTAGTGTAGAACTAGTTCAAGTTAGATTAACTCCTATATTAGGTAGTAAATCACTTCCTGTGGTTTCTTGTCACCTTTGCTTGATTCTCATGCAGAATGCTGCCATAATCTGTTGAATAATACTGTATTAGAATTAAGTGTTACTCTAAGCTAGTTAAGGAAGTTTTTAAGCAAGTTTGAAATAACCACCACCTTTTTACAGTGTGACTCGAAAAGTCAGCCTTCAGCCTAGAGAGAATCGTAGAGTTCTGTCAAGGAGTAATCCTGTCGATTTACATGCTTGTGAAGACAGTAGGATAAGACCAGAGAGTCTATGTAAGAGAAGAAATACACATTCTGGTTCAAGATGTATTGATTCAGTATTGTTTCTCTTAGTGTAGAACTAGTTCAAGTTAGATTAACTCATATTAGGTAGTAAATCACTTCCTGTGGTTTCTTGTCACCTTTACTTGATTCTCATGCAGAATGCTGCCATAATCTTGGCTGATTCAAGTTTACTATACCTAAAGCCTCGTTTCTTCATGAAATGCACAAATTCATTGATTTTCCTAAACTATCACTTTCATTATGTCCCTCCTGTGTTTGGAAACCTACAGTCATTTCTAATTTCTTGTACCCAAGTCAGTGCCCAGCACAGCTATGAAGGGAGCTAAGTTAGTTTATATCACTCTAGACCTGCCCATTTGCATCCTTCTGTCTTTGATACCACCTCTCCCCAACACCCTTTCAGTGTTCCCCTATGCCTTCTGCCCTGATTCATGACACTTAATCTAGAGTTCTACTACTTTACTAGTGGAATTTACAACCTTCTGGAGGAGTCACTTTCAAACTAAGCATACTACAAGTGGAAGGATTGCAGTTAACAACCAGCAGGTAAAGGAAAATGTGAGGACCAAGTACACCGTCTAGTTTGCAAGGCAGCATGTTGTGTAAGGCTAATTACTTAATCTCTCTGTATTTCAGTTCCCTCATTAGTGAATGGGGATTATGAAAGCCCTTATAGGGTTGTTATGAGGTGTAAATGACTTAGTATTTGTTAAATGCTTAGGAAATAAATAGTGTTTAATCATTAAATAAAAATAGCATCCAGATCTGTCAGGGTGTTAGAATGAAATGTGTTCAATTTAAACTGAGTTCAGACTATGAAGTTTCACGATATGATTCCAATCCCTTCATCTGTAGGTGCTTCCTACAACACCCTCTGCTATAGGCAGACTAGTCTATTAGCTCCTTTCTACACCTGAAATACACACTTGAACCTTATTCTCATGTCATGTACTCCCTTCACTTGGACTATTCCTTTCTCTCTCCACTACCTCATTAAATTTTACCTAACTTTCAAGGCCTAGATTCAATTTTCTTCACAAATCAGCTCTCATCAACTGGGGTCTACAATGGCTCTGTTTTTTCTGAAAAACAAAATTGCTTATGGTGTAAAGCATAATTCTTGTGGTGCTAGACACATAGAAAGTGCCTTTTTTTTTTTTAAGTATAATTTCCACTTTATTGTCTTTCCAGGGGACAGTATTACTTTAGCCTTTAAGGACTTAGCTCCTTACATGGGCTTTGGTGGTGGTCGTGGGGCAGCACCAGCAGGTCTAAGTCAGGGTGGAGGTGTTCGGGCCTTCTGGGCTTCCGGAGAACGATTCCTGACTACCTTGCTGTGAATGACATAACTCAGGCAGTAATGCAGTCTCACATACAGCTTGGGAAGCACATAGGCATCGAAAACACTTGCTTCGGAAATGTCCCTGACGGCTGCGGCCTCTACGATGTTCCGAATAATTAGGCTGCAAAAGAGCAGACATTCAAAATGATACCTTATTTCCCTGCTTGCCCAGGGGAGAACTGACCTCCTTCGTACTCTCTTCTCCATAAAGGAGAGGCCCAGGCTAAATGACTGTTCAGCCTGCTTGTCCTCCTTGGTTTACCTATGCAGGTGGACATGGTCTAATTGTGGAATGGCCCCTGTGTATACCTTTACAATTGTGGTGACCAGCCCTCTTCACCCTGATATCGATTCCAAACTATTCTCAATGCACCAAGCATGCTTCCTTCCAAAAAAATGAGATTCTCAAGCAATATATAATTGAATGTTTCACTTTATTCCAAGTAGACACTGTCTTGCCACAAAAACAAGGAAATACAGACGTGCATCCTTGCTCACATTTTGATCTTTGGCTCATAGCTGCCACCGTGTTCAACAAATATTTACTGAGCATCTCTCGTGTGAGGACCTGAGCAATGAGATGAGGCTGCAAAAGATGAATAAGACAGCTCTTGCCTTCAAAGAGTTTTCTATAAACAATCATTCTATAGTTGTTGAAGCTCATTAAAATATAATGAAATTGCTGGTAAGAGTTGTTTGGAAAACAGATACAGAGAAAATCAAAAGAAGGTAGTTTTCTATGAATCCTAATAATTCTCCCAGGAGCAAGTTTAAAGAATGAAGGGAGAAATGTTTACCATCGTGTTAAGGTTTTCCTAATTCTCCTCTCTTTTTCAATTTAGGCAGAGTTGAGGTATCCAACCTAGGTCGATAGTGATGCACTTAAAAAGACATAAAGAATAAAGGACTCCTATGTTATCTGGATTAGCAATCACAGCCAGTACTACCCTTGGGTATGGAAGAGAGGGCCCTTGCCTCATCCTGGACTTTAGAGGGTCTTGCTCTAGCTCTCTCAGCTCATGCATTTCCCCTGAGCAGGAGGACGTTTTGAGGCTAAGGCAACAAGCTCCCTTTTTATTGAGGGCTCCAGTTACCAGGATTCTGAAGTCCCCAACCACTGGTGTATATACTTCTAGGCCTGAGGGATGGCCAGTGGGGCATTGTTGGTATGGAATATGGTTGGAACTTAGCTGCATGCATTGGGATGTCCCAACAAGTACACTGGGGCTTCTAATAGTGTAGGAGAAAGTAGAGGTCAGAGAGAGAAAAAATGGAGCAGGTCAGGGCCATGAGCTGTGGACTGGCTTACATCCCTACACCGTCATGGTCTGTGGAACTTCCAGGAATTCAAGAACCCTAAATTCAGATTTAGGTTTTTAGATCATCGTGTAGGTATACTTCTCAAGGTAAGAGGATAGAACATATGTTACTTAACAGTTTGTTGGCTTGATTTATGACTTTTAAATATTAGACATTTCCTGTGTGGGTCTCCATATTTATTCTTGTTCTCACCTCACAAAGTTTAGGAGTAATCCTGGATACAGTCATTGGCACATAGGAAATGGGTTTGACTCAAACTGCCTTTCCTCAAGAAATCCAAGCTCTTTCTCCTGTTGAGCTTCCCTGTATTCTCCCTCACTTCTGAACTGTTTACACTCTCTGCCTGAATTTAGGAGAGTGGACTAGTTGTTTGGACCACTGGTTTGGTCTCTGCACTTGTCTTCTCTCTGAATGCTGTCTTACTACCTTCATATTTTTGTGTCCCTAATGTCTGAACCCAGGTGCATTCCACCTCCTTGCTTAAAAATCTCAGACTCAGATGAGATTTGTATGAGAGCTGGTTACATCCTCAGGGACTGGGATTTGCCAGTTGCCCGAAAGCTCAGTTGTTCTCTGTTTGTTACAGTGTATGATAAACCCTTTCTTAGTATGAAAAGAAAGAAAGAAAATAAAAGTTCTCAAAAAGAAAGTCGATTGTGTGTCTTGATGATAGATGTAAAGAAGTCAGAAAAAAAGTGAATGTACTTAGCCAAAAACTTTTGAAAGCATTAAAGCTTGAAGTGACAATACTGGTGATGGCTGAGATGTTTGACCTGCACAGGTCCACGGCACATGCAATCGCCATGTGCTGCAACCCTTGTGAATATCAAGGTCTACCATAAGTCAATTCTGTTAGACTCTAAAAATCTTAATAGTTTAAATATCTAAATATCTTAACAGCTTAGGTTAATTAATTGGTTTATTCTTTAATTCACTCACTGTACAAATATCCATCTAGTGTCTGTCCAAAAGACTAACTGGTATGTTCCAAAACAAGCCCATGATGGCTTTTACATTATACATAGAAGTGTTTCATGTTACAGCTGTTATAGAAACATAAACTCCTCTTTCTACTCTTCCATACAACTAAAGCTCCCTCTTAAACACTTACATGTCTTATTTTAACTATTTTTGATTGAAATATTTCTAAAGTATCCTCATTTCCTTAGAGTATACTAAATGTTCTTTAATCACTCATAAAGTCAATCACTCACTGTGTTTTAATTAATTCTGTTATGTACTCAGGAAATTTCAATGTATAGATGGCAGTCTGTTTGGTTTTTTCTATTTGTGCTTTATAATTTTTTAACCTACTCTTGTTCGTCACTTCTATCAGTGTGCTTCCTCTAGTAGCTCTACTCCTTTAATGTGCCTCTCACCTTTGGACTGGAAAACCACATTTGCTAAAATTTATTCTAACACAGCAGCGAGTGTCTGACATGTTGTCTATGAAAATGGCATAACATTTAGTACACTAATTTTATAGCATCTCATTTGACTACTTAAGACCAGTATTTCCTGTTTCTCAGATGTATACAGAAAAGAACTTATTGGATGAATAGTTACTAGATAAATGAGATATTATTGAAATATACTATAAAATATGTCACAAGATAACTGCCTAGTTTGGAAAAAGTGATTTTCTTAAAGAGGCAAATACAGCAAAACTAGTTTTATTTAATTGACTGATTATCAACCAGGTCAATTCACTCAGTTGTCTGTGTGTGTGCATCTAGTGTTAAGCATTTATTTTTCCTACTAACCATCTGCAACTCAAACTCTGAAGTATCTGAGAAATCTGTAAAACACAAATATTAACATGGACTAGGAGGTCAACCTTCAGTGTGATTTATGAGGAATTATGTTGGCTGACTCCCAGTGTAACTGTTGAAAACTATTAAAAAAATTAATAAAGCCTCTAGAAATTGTTATGAGTGAATAGCATATGACAAAGCATCTATTCAGTAATATCTACCAAATTTGGTAAGAAAAATGAGAATGTGTGATATTTGAACCAAAATTGGTCCCTATCTCCCCTATTCTTAGTTCAGTGAGATGGAGATTCCACTCCAGACTGGTGATGCCAAGAATACAGGATACTCTCCTCAGCACCCAGAGGAAAGGCTTTCTTCCTGGGAGGTGCAGGATTTCATAATTTTTCATCCTACTCCAAGTTTCTTATTGCTGAGGCTAAGTTCTAGGCCAGTGCAATTGAGAAGTAGGGACTCTTTCTTATGCCCAGCCTCCACCGTGGAAAGGAAGCTCCACTGAGACAATGATCACTCCTTCCCTGGCTCATGAGGCCATGGTTCCACACCAGGAAAGGCCAGCTGAAAGACTCTCATATTTCTGCCCCCTCCTTCATGGCATTCTTGGTTCTTAGAATGAAGGTGACCTCAGAGAAACTTGCAATCTTCACTATATTCAAATCCATAGCCCTGGCTCAGAGATTTTTACCTGGGGAGAGAAGACAAGCCTGCCATAAAACAAATAGCTCTTCATCTCTTCCTAAGGAACTTTCTTTTGCAAACTAGAGTGAAGAAATTCAAGCCTAATAGCACTCTCAAAAACAGTAGAAGTGGTGAAAGGCAATTGAGAGGAGATTCAAGACACAGGCTAAACTGTAGGCCAACTACTTTGCAGAAGAGAGCCAGGGAGTAATAAAGCTGGAAGAGCCCTCCAATGATCAGAACAAAAATCAAACACTAACTTCAGAAAGTATTCATTCAAAGGAGCCAGAATTTGAATAGATTAGTTTGTAGAGCAATTTATTCCCCAGGTATTATTAAATGCAGTAGAGTAATCAGCTGTCAGTTAGTGGAGTTTACCTGCTGAATGTGGTCAGGGAAAGAAAGGGAGAGACTCCAGCCAATGCCACTGTCATCCCTGGGTGACTGTGGGCATATCCAAACCTGTGCATCCTTGAGGAACAACATCAGAGGCTGAACACTGGAGGGGAGGTAGAGGAGATGACACTGAAATACTCTAATCAGTTGCTAAACAAATAAACAAGCAAATAACAATAACCCCAGCAGGATGTGGGGGAGCAGTAGAAGACAGTACCCAGAATTTCTACAATACATTATCTAAATGCCAACTTTCAACAAAAAATTATAAGTATGTAAAGAAATAGAAAATTATGACTCATATAAAGGAAACAATGAAAGCAACTGAAACTACTTGTGAGACAGATCAGATTTTGAATTTATGAGAAAAAGACTTTAGCCCTTATAAACATGTTCATGGAATTAAGGGAAATCATGATTAAAGAAGTAAAGGAAGGTATGATTACAATATTGCATCAAAAAGAGATTATCAGTAAAGAGGCAGAAATTTTTAAAATAAAGAATCAAAGAGAAATTACAGACTTCATTAGAGGGGCTTAATGGTAGACTTGTACTGGCAGAGAAAAGAATAAGTGATTTTGAAGATAGATTGATAGAGATTATGCAAGCTGGAAAAGAGAGAAAAAAGAATTGAAAAAAGTGAAGAGCATCTCAGAGACATGTGGAACATCTTTAAGCACACCAGTGTACACATAATGGAGGTATCAGGTGGAGAGAGAGAAAAGAATAGAAAAAATATTAGAAGAAATAGTGATTGAGAACTGAAGTGCTTATGCTGATATCAGAAAAAAATAGACTTTAAAACAAAAATATTACTAGAAATAGAGATATTCTATAGTGATAAAAGAGTCACCTCATTAAAAAAGATATAATAATTATAAATATATATGCTATCTAAACAATGGAACACCAAAATGCAAAATAGTTGGAGACTGCCATACCCAACTTTCAGTAATGGAAAGAACAAATAGAAGATCAACAAAAGAAATAGAAGACTTGAACACTGTAAACCAACTAGACCTAATAGACACCTATAGAACACCAACCCTAACAACAGCAGAATATATGTCATCCCAAATGCACACAGAACATTCTTCAGGATAAACTACCAATAAATCAAACTTCAGTAAATTTAAAAGGATAGAAATAATACAAAGTATGTTCTACAACCACAATGTAATAAAATTAGAAATCAATAGCAGGAAAAGATTTGGGAAACTCACAAAATGTGGAAATTGTACAACACTCTCCTAAACAACCAATGAATTGAAGAAGAAATCAGAAGGGAAATTAGAAAATACCTTGAGAGTAGTGAAAATGAAGATATAGCATATGAAAACATACAGGATGCAGCTAAAGCAGGGCATGGAGGGAAATATTTAGCTGTAAATGTCTATGTTAAGAAAGAAGAAATACATCAGATGAATACCATAGTCTTCCATCCTCAGACACTGAAAGGAGCAAATTGAACCAAAAGAAAGCAGAAGGAATGAAATAAAAAAGAAAATAGCAAAAAGTAATGAAATAAAGGCTAGGAAAAATAGAGAAAATTGATAAAACCAAAGCTGGTTCTTTTAAAAGATAAAAAAAAAATTACAGACATTTAGATAGATTGCCAAGAACAAAAGAGATAAGAATCAAATTATTAGAAATGAAAGAGAAGACATTACTACTGACCCTACAGAAATTTTAAAAGGATGACAAAGAACTACTATTAACAATTGTACAGGACTTCCCTGATGGCACAGTGATTAGGAATCTACCTGCCAATGCAGGGGACACAGGTTCGAGCCCTGGTCTGGGAAGATTCCCACATGCAGTGGAGCAGCTGAGCCTGTGCACCACAACTACTGAGCCTGTACTCTAGAGCCTGCGAGCCACAGCTACTGAGCCAATGTGCCACAGCTACTGAAGCCCGTGCACCTAGAGCCTGTGCACCACAACGAAGAGTAGAACCCGCTTGCTGCAACTAGAGAAAGCCTGCATGCAGCAACAAAGACCCAGTGCAGCCAAAAATAAATAAATAAATTAATTAATTAAAACAAAACAATTGTACACCAACAAATTAGATGAATTGGACAGATTCCTATAAAAG
Organism: Physeter macrocephalus; assembly: GCF_002837175.3. Taxonomy (NCBI): domain Eukaryota; kingdom Metazoa; phylum Chordata; class Mammalia; order Artiodactyla; family Physeteridae; genus Physeter; species Physeter macrocephalus. Next base: position 74,749,691 of record NC_041225.1, read on the forward strand.
ACACACCAAAACTGACTTAAGAAATAGACAATATGAATAGATTTATAACAAGTGAGATATTAAAGCAGTAATCAAAAACCTACCCACAAAGAAAAACTCAGGCCCAGATGGCTTCATCGCTACATTCTACCAAACATTTAAAGGATTAATGCCAATTTCATAACCTCATTCAAAAAGTAAAAAGGAGAGAATATTTCCCAACTCATTCTACAATTACCAAATGACTCAGAAATTCCATTCCCAAATATGTGAAATTAAAACATGTTCACACTGAAACTTATACCTGAATGTCTACAGCAGCATCATTCATGATAGCCAAAATGTAGAAACACCCCAAATGCTCATCAATGGACAAATGGATGAACAAAATTTAGTATATTTATAAATGGAATATTACTATAAAAAGGAATGAATAAATGATATTTGCTATAATATGGATGAACCTTGAAAACTATATGCTAAGTGAAAGAAGCAAGTCACAAAAGACCACATGTTGTATCATTCAGTTCATCTAAAAGTCCAGAACAGGGAAATCTATAGAAAGTTTCTTAGTGATGGGAGAATGAGGCATAGGAATTGGTAGATAAATGGTATAGGGTTTCTTTTTGAGGTGATAAAAAATACTGAAATTGACTGTGGTGATGGCTGCATGTGTTTGTGAATATACCAAAACCCACTGAATTGTACACACTGTAACAAAAACAACTGATAAATCGACCACATATAATTTTTAAATATCTGTATTACGAAAGAAGCCAAATACAAAGTTAAAAGCAACCAAGCTGAAGAGATATTTTAAAAATTTAATAGAAATCAAAGTTTATTATTAACAATCTATAACTTCAATTTAATAAAAAAGATAAATGAGAAGAGAACTGAAATGGCATTTGACAGGAGAAGAAATCTGAATGTAGGTCTTATGAAAAGAATCTCAGCTTCAACGGGTAATCCTGAAATGTAAATATTAAATAATGAGACAATTTCACACTCCTGAGACCAAGAAAAGTAAAAGGCCTAAGAGCATCTATGTTGGCAATAAAGTAGAGAAACAGGAACTCTCACTTAATCTAGTGGGCATACAAGCATACAAGCTGGTACAATAATTTGGAAAGCCACTTGACCAAATCTCATGCCCTACACTAAGTGACAGTATACACTAGTTATATTCCCTAAAATAAGTCAAGCACACGAACTAAAGGAGACATATATAAGAATGTTCATTGTAGCACTGTTTCTTACTTCAGAAATCTAGAAACAATACAAATGTCCATGAACAGGAAATTCATGGTATATTTATCATGGGGCACTAGAAAACAGTTAAAATGAGGAACAAGGGCATATATGCCAGTGAAGATAAACTTTTTAAAACACATTGAATAAAATCAAGGCAATTGCCAAATGATACATATTTAAATAAACTATAAAACCATTCAAAAATAATAGTCTATAAATATAAGCACAAAAGTATGTCCACAAGCAAAAGCACAAAAACACATGGGATTGATAAACACTGAATTAGTAATTATTGTCACCACAGCAGAGAAAGTCAGTGAAATAGGATTGGAAAGGTGTTTATAGTGGGAATATTATTTTTTAAAGTCCAAAGTAAATGTTCCATAATGTTAGGATTTAATGGAAAGGCAAGGTGAAAAGGTAGTATAGGATGGAATCATGGGCACAGGTTCTGAACCAGAACGCTTTGGTTCAAATTTGCCCCGTGCAACCTACAATCTGTGTAACTTTATGCAAAGTATTTAACAACTCCATGCTCACTCAGAAAATGTGGGATGGTAATAACAGTAGCACATCATAGGAGTGTTCTGAGAATATGATGAGTCAATATATGTAAAAACTCATAGAAGAATGCTTGGCATGTAGTGAGTGTTTAATATTTTTATTTATTAAAACTGCATAATTAGGTCTCAATATCTATTTTTCTATTCTGCTTTCTGTGTGTTTGAATTATCTCATAATAAAAATACTATTATTTTTAAAATTATACCAGACTTTAAAGGGAAGAAAAGGCAAAGAGGAGCTATCCAGAAGGACACATTTGATATAAGCTGAACAATCCCTGCTATATAATTCAGATTCTTTTAATTTCTAAAAAATAAAATTAATTAAGGGGTAAATATTCTAACAATTGAGGCAAATAGCCACTTATTGAGTTAAAAAGTATTTGTTAAATGTCTTCTGTTTGTCCAGCTCTACCTTAGGCAGCAGGCAAGTTAAAAAACATCAAGCAAGAGTGAACAAATTCCCTGCCCTTACTGACATACAGAATGTGTCCACAAAGGAAAAATAATCAGAGAACAAGGCAAAGAATTCCATAAATGTCATATTTTATGACCCCATGTACTAGAGTAAGCCATTGAGAGACAGGGCAGTTTGGCCCTTGGAGTAATCAGGGAAGTTGGTTGTTCATTGATTGGTTTGTTTCTTTTGTTTGTTTGAATTTAAGTGAAAATAGAATTTGTTTTTGAGGAAAGTGAGATTTCTATAAGCTGAGAAATCAGGAAGAGGGAGTGAAGGAAAGAGTGGTACAGCAGAGAATAAAAGCTCAGAAGCAAGATGAACTTGACCTGAAGGGGAGACTATCTGCTTGTTGGAAACAGTGGGTTTAACCCAGGGAGCAGGAGAGAATAGGAATAGGGAGTTAGATAAGCAAGGTGCCTGCCATTAATATTAGAATTTTTCTTTATGACAGTTGAAGGGGAATTCTTCAAGAGTGACTTCTGATAGTTGATTCTGAGAAGCCTGTTACTAGGAAGTAGCTTTGGTTTGAATCTTCAAAGAGGAGAACCAGAAATTTTATTCTCTTATCAGCAGAGATAAGAAGCTATACCTTGAAGCTATACCTTGAACCATCAGATGAAGTAGAAGATATTTGGATGGATTTTCAACATGACAGAGTCTCCTTTAGAGCAAATACATATGTAACTAAACAAATTTAGTTTTAAAAACAATGGTATATATTTTAGGATAGAAAAAGCAACTAGCTGTGAAACCTCTCACCACATCTTTTCTGGAGCTCACAGAGAGAGCCCTAGGGCTGTCTTTACAACTACCCAACAAGCTCTTGAAAAAGAGCTTTTTCTGTGATTTAATAACGCCATTTATAGGAAACAAAGCTTAACTTTTTTAATACTTGCTAAGAGGATGGAGGCAGAAGGATAAGGCAGCAGTCGGTGAACAATTCATTATCTTTGTGAAAACAAACATGTAAATAATCATTTAATTTCATGGATGTGGAGTGGGCAGGGGAGAAAGTAAATCCTTTTCAGAAGCTGGTGGCTGTAAAAACCCTCTCACTCTACCCTGTGGTCTCACTGACACAATGCTGCTAGAATGAAAATAGTCTACCAATTCTAATAGACTGAAAATAAAAATAAACAGCTTAATTGCATGGTGGGTGTTTTTGAATGGCTTTCTGAATTGTAAAGTGCCCATCATATGTCTCTATTATTTCCACACTCCAGAAGACTTCCTCGCTTGAAGTACCCAATAGGGTGAGATGGATGCAACAAATAGCCAGGAAGCATCATGTTTTGAACCCTAATATCTTTGTTCATTTCATCCCTGAGCAGGACAGTGAAATGATCAGCATTGTGGCAACAAAGTTGCCATATTTCGAGTCAAATGTCATGCCTAGCTCAAAACTTGCATTTCAAATCAGGAGATTAAGAAATATTGGTTAAAAAATATTCAATTAATCTTCTTTGGTTAACCAAGATGGGGAGTTTTAGGTTTCTGGATATGTTGTAAACTTTCAGTAGACAGAACCATATCTATCCAACTTGGTGGTATTCCATTCAAAGGGAAGACTAAGTAAAAGCTTTATGAAAACAGTGAAAATACAGTGTCATGTTCCTGAAATGAAATCATTTTGAAAATTCCTTTTCCCTAAAAGTCAACTGGTGGACTTTGTGATTCAATCAGGCAATGCCTTTTTGAACTGTTTTGGTGTTGAGGCTATGGATGGGAGAGGAAGAGAGAGACAGAGACAGAGAGAGAGAGAGAGAGAGAGAGAGAGAGGGGGGAGAAGGAGGAGAAGTTGGAGGGGAGGAGAAGAAAAAGGAGAAGAAGGAATAGAAAAAAGAGCAAAGGATAAAAGGAAAGAAAGGAATAAAAGATGGAAGGAAAGAAAGAAGGAAGGAAGAAATGAAGTCTAGAACTTTTACAGTTAAACAAATATGACTTTCAAAGCTTTCTTTCAGGAGCTTATGGATATATTTGAACCAATTGATAATTGGAATTCCTCTTTGGAAACCATCATTTTATTTCTCATAAAAGAAAAACAGTCTTATCACATGGTATGCTGTTGTATAATAACAAAAATCTGTTATCCACCATGTTCATCAGTCTTTTTTTTAACATCTAATGCCTTTTTAAAAATTATATATTTATTTTTATCTTTGGCTGCTTCGGGCCTTACTTGGAGCACGCAGGATCTTCGTTGAGGCATGTGGGATCTTTCACTGCAGTGCACAGACTTCTCTCTAGTTGTGGCGTGCTTGTGGAGTGCTTGTGGCATGCTTGTGGAGTGCTTGTGGCGTGCTTGTGGAGTGCTTGTGGCGTGCTTGTGGTGTGCAGGTTTTCTCTCTCTAGTTATGGCGTGCAGGCTCCAGAGCACATGGGCTCTGTAGTTTGCGACATGCAGGCTCTCTAGCTGAGGCACAGGAGCTCAGTAGTTGTGGTGTGTGGGCTTATTGCCGCGCGGCACGTGGGATCTTAGTTCTCAGGGATCGACCTGGGACCCCTGCATTGGAAGGTGAATTCTTTACCAGTGGACCACCAGGGAAGTCCCCTGTTCATCAGTCTTAATTGTGAATTACTTTCTTTTTCTAAAACTCAATCTAGTCTGGTCTTTTGAAGGGAGGCAGTGTAACAACATGGGGGTACACATGGAATTCTCGCCCTGTGTGCTGAAAAGGAAAACAAGTGGATCTACTGAGCAAGAAGGCCAAGGAGAGATGCAAGTGGAGGGACGTTCTCTCCTGGATTTCTGACAACTCTACCTTTCCTGTTCCCTGAAGTCCCTTGAGTTCTAAGAGATACCTTTGTAGTTTTTCTTTTGTGTTATCCCAGGTGCAAAAGGTGTGACTAATCCTATTTCTCAGTTCATGGCACTCTCTTATAAGCTGATGTGAGGCCCCGTCTCATTTTATGAATGTATTTGTATATGTAAAAATGTAGGCAAAGCACATATTCATTTTATTCTTATTCTCTATTCCCCTTCTCCTTACTCCCATAACAACCACTGTTGTATAATTAGTACATACTTGAAGTTAAATTTAACATCGTAAAATATATGGCATTATTCTTTTCTGTGTGTATTTTTTGGTTTACATGAGTAGCATTGCATTATAGCCTTAATTTTATATATAATTTTCTTTTGTCTGTGTGCTTTAAAGATCCATGCATGTTCCTATGTGTGTATCTATCCATTTGGTTCCTTCTAACTGCTGCATAGAGTACTTCTCTGTTAATTTTGGCCTATGTTGTTAGAAATAAGATTATACCTTGCACATTTAGAATAAGTTTCTGTCCATCTCTGCACTAAAAAATTTAGAGTGTTACAAGCTCTAAAGTGCTATAGAAAAGCATCGCTTAGAGGAGGAAGGTGACAGTGTATTTATGTTGGAGTGTAAGCATGTGTGGAAGCCTCGCAGCCCCAGAACTTGGCCCTGTTCTTAGAGCATCTTCTATCCATTCTCAACCTGTCCTGCTTCAAGAGTTCCAGGGGCCCTGCTGTGAGGCCAAGAGCTACTTTGGAGTGCTGGCTGCAGGATTAAGCCAATTCTTATGCAACTGACTCAGTTCTTAACGGCCATTTCTTCTAAAAATGTTCTTTTGTGTGTAGGGGAGGGTATGGGTCTTGGGATGGGGGTGAGTTTGAGGTTTAAAGTTTAAACTAGAAATAAGATGATGTGGTCTGCTTGCTCTCTGTTTAGGTAGGCTTTAAGACCAATTGGATTTACATGGAGGCCAGGCCAGAGAGTGGTAATTGATGACTTGTGTGCAGACAAGCATTTATCCAGGTTGAATTGTCCAAATTGGTTTGTTAAAGCTCCAGGTTACATTCTTACACAAGAAAAACATTCAGTAAACATGAGACAAGTTTAGGAAAACTTAATAAAAAGAAACCTTACACTCAAAAAAAAAAAAATGCATAGAGTTCCATAGTGTAAATCTACTACATTTTGCATGTCAACCTTCTTGGTATATACCTAGTCTTCAATTTTATACTACCACACATAAATCCCACAGTAAACATCACAGAACATGTCCCAATATGGAATTTTCCTGTGCTGTATTACTGGATCATAGGTGTGAATACTTTATGACAAAGTACTGCTAAAGGGCTCACCAGAAAATGAGAATAGCTTCAGTATCATCAAGAGTAGACAATGCCTTCTTGTCTCCAACTCCACTAATATTTGGCATTACATAGCTCTAACTTTTGTAAATCTCATGGGTATTAAATGATATCATATTCCTTTTTGACTTTCACTTTTCTAATTACACACAAAAAATTTGAACATCTTATCCTTTGGTTGCTACCATTTACTTTCATTATCCCTTCCAAAAATTGTATGTTAATGTTCATTCCTTTTTTTCACAATTGGATCATTTCTCTGTATCATTAATTTGCATAAATTCCTTACACAGTTAAGATAATTGTTCCCTTTTGCAGTATCTTCCTTACCTTTAAACTGTTATTTCACTATGTAGTGTGTTTTAATGATCAGATATTTATAATATTGAAGTAACCAAATTTATTTGTTGTGTAGAACAACTTTCAGGAAATACATTATTTTGTTGTGTAACAGTTGTTTCAGACAATAGAGAAAGAGAAAGCCAAAATAATTCGGGATTATAGAAACCTTAATTTAAATAATCAAGTAAGATTATTACAAAAAAGTATAGTTCCACTTGTACACATAGATTAGAAATTACTAAATGCAATATTAGTTAACTTTAGCTAATATGTAGTAAAACTAAAATGATCAATGGTTTATTAAAGGAAGTCAAGGATAGTTCAATATAAGATAATTTATAATTTATATATCAAAGGAGAAATATCACAGGATTTTAAAATAACAAAAAACCTACACAAAACACATATTTAAAGGAAAGATTTAAATGAATTCACTTTAAGATTAGGAAGGAATAAAATACTCCCAGTATCTATTGAATATAATACTGTAGGTTTTTAGAAACTCCATAAAGCAATAAAAGGACTATGAGGTGTAAGGTTAGAAGAAAAAAGGCAACATTTCATTAATCTTTCTAGGAAATTAAACAAAATAAGGCATATTATTAAAAATGAGAAAATTCAATTAGGTTGCCTGACAGGAGATGATTTCATCTCAGAACTAATAGTGTTCATTGACTATATAAGAAATCACTTGGAAGAATGACAAAAAAAAAAAAAGATTCAATTGACAATGCAAAGGAAAACTCTAAATTATTTGGATATTGACTTAGGAAGGAGAAAATTTTAAAAGTGTATTAAAGGACATAAAAGAAGAACCAATTTAAGTTCATTCCATCACCATAGGTGAGAAAGCCTAACTCTATAATGTTATTAATTCAGGTCAAATTATCTTATAATTTCAAACTAATTCTTATCAAAATATCAGTTGGATTTTTGGAGAAACTTGAAAAATATTAGAAAATTAAATACAAAAATAAAAAATTAGTCCCTTAATAATAAGTCAACATTGAAAGAGAAAAGTAAAAAATGGGGACTTTCACACTAGATATTAGGACTTAAAAGCCATTGCAATATCCCCATATCCTCTCCCTCTTGCATCTCCCTCCCACCCTCCCTATCCCACCTCTCTAGGTGGTCACAAAGCACTGAGCTGTATACATATAGCTGATTCACTTCGTTATATGGCAGAAACTAACACAACACTGTAAAGCAATTATACTCCAATAAAGATGTTAAAAAAAAAAAGTAGGAGAAAGAGGAAGCAGCAGAGAAATAGAGAAGCTATAGTCAGATTGTTAGAAGGACTATGATGCTAGGAGGACAAGCAATATGGATGGATTTTTAAAACAAATGAACTGAAGTCAGAATGGATTGGTTTGACAACCCACCTGTAGACAATGACTTAATAAAACAATAGAAATAAAAAATAAATTGCAATAAAAATAGTTTTGTAGTTCTAAAGGAACAGACAAATATAATTATGGAACAGAATTCATTGTTCAGAGACAGACTCATATATATGTGGGGATTTGATAATTATATGAAGGCCAACACAAATCAATGAATGTAGGACAATTGTGGAGTAGAAGGTCTTGGATATAATCCTCATCCTTTGGACTCCCGATGAATTAAAGAATATACATTAGAGGTAAAACAAAGTTATTGGGAAAAATGTATTATACTAACTTTGTCACCTGATATAGGGAAGAAACCTTAAAAATCCAAAAACTCAGACAGTAGGTTCAAAAATTGGCTCTTGTATCTTTGTAATAGTTCCCCTTTTAAACAAAACAAGATTGAATGAGTTTCTGTTATGTTCACCGTTTTTATCCTATTATGTCTACTCTGAGGAGACAAGCATGTGTTACCTTCAAGAATATGCAGCATACTGAAGTAGAATCTGAGGATCTTTAAAAAATGAGAATCACAAAATAAATGCAGTATCACTGGAATGATATCTTAACTCTAAAAGAGACCATAAAGGAGAGAAATCCCTCATGTAGTTGTAGACCTTATTATACGCTCATGTATGAACCCGTTAGAAAGTTATTCTCATTCTTTTGTGACCACCCTTTTGGGACTTGGAGCAAAGAGTCTATCGTCAGTATCAGGGCCTTGAACAATGCTGACCATATGACTGGGACTCTCTGTGCTTTCTGTGCCTGGATATCTTTTTCCTTCTTCAGCTTTGGGAATTTTTCAGCCATAATTTCATCAAAAATATTTCTATCGCTTTCTTTCCTATCCTCCTGGGATAGGAAATGTTACTACACTTGATGTCAACCTAGAAGTTCCTTAAACTATTCTCATTTATTTTTATTTGTTTTTCTTTTTGCTGTTCTGATTGGATGATTTCCATTATTCTATCTTCCAGATTGGTTTATGCGTTCTTCTGTATCACCTAACCTGCTGTTAATTCCTTCCCTCGAAGTATTTTTCATTTCAGTTGTTGTATTCTTCAGCTATGTTTCTTTTTTTATATTTTCTTGTTAAAATTCTTACTGTGTCCATCTATTCTTTCCCTCAGTTCAGTTAAATTATTATTATTGCTTTGAACTCTTTATCAGGTAAATTATTTATCTCTGTTTCATTAGGGTTTTCTTCCCAGGGTTTTTTCTTGTTCTTTCATTTGAAACATTTATCTTTCTTCTCATTTTATTTAACTTTCTCCTTTTCTATGAAATTAGGTGAAACAGTTGCCTGTCACAGTCTTGAAGGCATGTACTTGTGTGGAAGCATCCCTATTCAGTCCATGTGTGGTGGAAGAGCTGGATCTAAAGTGAGCAAGGGCCATATCTTTCACTGGGGGAATGCTGGCAGCCATGGCCTTGGTATAAGAGGCTAGACCAGAGCCAGGTGCAAACCAGGGTTTCTATGCTCAAGGCCATCACAACCCTGTTGGAGGTGGGGCAGGACCCCAGGAGCTGGAACAGGAGTCCTGAGGGAGATGGGTTTCTCCTGGGTGTGATGGCAGTCTCCACCTTGGTTTGGGGCACAGCCAGGACCTGAGAGCTTGGGGCTCAGTGCTGCTTTCATTTTTTTCCATGTGTGTGTGCCTTGGTTAGAGGCTGGGTTGGTGCCAGAGAGGTTGGTGCCGCACTATTCAGCTGGTTTCACTCCCTCCTGAACGTGTGCAATGATGCACGCACTGGCAGTGGCTGCCTCTGCTCTGGTCAGAGGCAGGTCCAGAGACCAAGTCAGCTCTGTTCCCTCCAAGTATGCGCACTCTCATTGGCAATGGCAGCCTCCACCTTAGCGGGGAACATCGCTGGAGCAAGAGGGGCTAGAGCAGGAGGGCCACAGGGTGCGCTGAGGTGGTCCTGCCATCTGGTCAGAGCCCCAGGCAGTTTTCAATCTGCTGCCTCCACGCTGTGACTTGAAGCAAGCAAGTCTGTGCATACATTCTTCAAGAGCAGGATCTCAGATTCTAACAGCCCTCTGGTTATCCCCACTGGTTTTGAAACCAGTTAAGGGGGGCTCATCTTCCTGGTGTTGGACCCTAGAGCTGGTGTGCCTAATATATGGATCAAACCCCATCCTCCCCAGGGAGGACCTCTGAGCCTGGGATATGCCCTTCCTCTTCTGTGTCCCCCACTAGGAGTACGTGTCCTGACCAGATCTCTTCTCCTCCCTTCTACCAGATTCCACGTAAATCTTTTTTACAGCTGTCCTGCTAGTCCCCAGGTCAGTTTCAGTGAGAGCTGCTGTAGTTGCAATTTTGATGTGTTTGTGAGGGGAGGGGAGCCCAGTATCCTCCGACTCTGCCATCTTGATCTCTTTCCTCATCAGCTACTTTTTGATTCTTGCAATTCTTCAGAAAAAGAAGATTGTAATGGTGAGTCGTGAGGACATCCTAAGACTGCACCCTCCTGCAATACCTTAACTTTTTTTTTTTTTTTTTTTTTTTTTTGCAGTGTGGCTTGTGGGATCTTAGCTCCCCAACCAGGGATCAAACCCAGTAAAAGTGCTGAGTCCTAACCACTAGACCGCCAGGGAATTCCCGATACCTTAACATTTTTATTCTTATTTTGGGTTGTTCAGCTTTATATATTAGTGCCAAAATGACAAAGTTTTTGTTTTTTGGTTTTTTTGTGTGTGTAGGCTCCAGAATAGCATCTGACTTTTTATTTGGGGACAGTAAGTCAAGCTTCTTGGGAAATGATTTCAGTTTTAAGGTGGATGCTTCCATATAGAGTATTCCATATATGTTGACTGTGGAAGTGAAAGGGTCTCTTTAGTTGACCACCTTGGACAGTTAGCAAGGTGAGGAAGAAGCACTGTGCTTCTAGAGATGCTAGATGCTAGATGCAGAACCTATATCATCACTCAGTGTTTCTAACTTTTGAGGTTTAGTTACTTCTTCCTGTGTTGCTTTGACAACCTCCAGTGACAAATAGTTTATGTATCTCAACTCATTCAGGTGGCTATTGTAAAAATACTCCAGATACACATAAATTTCCCCCGTGTGCCATGAAAGTTTCCTTGTTCCTTTAAGTCACTTATTCATTGATTCAAAATTTTGCTGTCAGAATATATTTAGTACCCACTTAAAGCCAATATTTCACATTCTGATTTCCAGAACAGCAAAAAATGAAGCTTTTATAATATCTCATAGAACTTAAAATTTGTTATGATTTTGGATTTTAATTCTTTCAACCATGGCTTGCTTTTCCAACTTTCTCCATCTTGGTTTTCTTCCCCTGGATTAAGTGTCCCTCTTAAAATATGGCACCCAGAACTGAACAGCATAGTCTGGATGTGGTCTGAGCTACAGAGAGTACGAAAACTGTTACTGGCTAGAATTTAGAAAAAGGGCTTGTACAATACTAATGCAACCTATGAATGTGAATTTTTAAAGGCATCTGCCAAAAACTGATGGGTCTTATTAAAGTTGTGGTCAGCTAAATCCTCCAGATCTTTTTCACATGAATTTCTGCCAAGCCAAGTTTCTCCATCCTGTACTTATACAGTTAATATTTGAACTTTTATGCAGAACATTGTATTTATCACTATTAAATTTCATCTTATTGGAATTTACTCAGAATTCCAGCCTGTCAGAACAAGTTTGAATGTTGATTGTTATATTTAGTATCCTTTCCAGCTTTGTGCCATTCAGATTTCATAAGCTTCCTTTCTGTGTTGTCATCAAAATCATTGGTAAACAGGCTTAACAAGGCTGGGCCAAACAGGGAACAAGTGGTCATCCGCTAGCTGAGGGAGGCTAAGATAAATTATTTGGGTCTGATTGTTAAATTCAGTTAACCCACTTTCACTCACCTTGCATTTCATCATGTACATTACTTTTAGAGGAAATATTGTTGAATATTTTACTTAAACAAGCTGTTTCTGCAGATTTACCTTGATTGGCCATCTTTATATTATTCGGAGAAAAAAGAAGTTTATTTGTTCATTATTGCCTACTCTGTGCCAGGCGTTATTGTATGTTAGAGAAGTACTGTAGACCATTATAAGGAATTTGACTTTAATTTCAATGAGAAACCATTAAACAATTTACTAGGCATAATAAAATGATCTGAGCTTCAGGTTTAAAACATCACTTTGATACTATGTATAGAATAGATGATAAAAAAGCAAGAATGGAAATAGGGAGACCAGTTATGGGGCTATAGAGATTAATTGAAGGAACACTTACCTCTGGACCAGAAGATACATTCTCCTGGTTCTGCCACTGATGGTATGAGTTTGGGAGAGACGTTCCAGCCAAACAGTCTGAGTTCCATTATCTATGAAATGAAGGATTAAAGGAGCTTTGTGAAATAACCTTGACAAAATTTGCCAGCTCTACCATTCCATACATATGCAATTTAATCATCACTATATGATTTATTTACTGTCAAACCCAGAATGTTTCTTGACTCCATGACAGTGTGATCTTTCTTCAGTTTCTGAGGTATACACTGCTCCCTTATTTCAAAATTGAGACTTCCTCTGTTTTATGTGATGCTTCAAAAGTTGTGAGGACTAGATATTTGCAATAACATCTGCTAATTCTGTGCCTGGGCCATGAGAGTGGAACTCACTTCAAGTAGCTATGTTCTTTTTACTAATCCCTCACTTGGATGACACCCTCCATTTGACATCATTTAATTGTTTTCTCTCTGAAGACATTATTCCTTGTTTAGAAGGCCATAGAAGATTAAGAGTTGAATAGTTCTGCTTTCTTGTTATTGACTGTATAGTTGGATTTATTATATGTTTATATCATTATAGATGCATTTGCTTCTGCTACAGCGATCATTGGGGTTAGACAGGGCACAAACCAAATGGACAGATTTCAGCAAGAAGCACTTAAAGTAAACTTCTTGCTGCACAGGTCTACCCATGGACCAGGAGCAGCCTCTCCATCTTCGGGAAGAAGGTCATCTTCTCCTGGGATGTATCATCATCACCTGCATCAGCAGCAACATATTGTCCCTGAAATACATTAAATGTGTAGTATATCTCTGTCACTGAGCTAAAAGATTTATGTGCATGATCTCATTTTATAGGGCAGTTTATTCAGACATCCACTCATTCATTTGGTTACTATTTATGGTGCACCTCTGATGTACCAGATATCCAGTAAGCATTAGGATGTAGGGGTAAACCAAGCAATCGTATTTCCTGCTTCAAGTTAAGTGTAGCCTAGAGAGAAAAATAAGCACTAAACAGGTGATCACGATGAAGTGGGTAGTTTTTGAAAAATGCAAGGTCTTTCAGTGCTTACAGGGATGGACCTACGAAATGACTCCAAATTTTGCTGTTTTCTGAATGTACCAGGCACTCTTCTGCTTGAGGGTTTTTTTTTTTTTTTTTTTTTTTTT
>NC_041225.1:74763285-74801521 GCF_002837175.3 Physeter macrocephalus
GGCCTCTCCCGTTGCGGAGCACAGGCTCCGGACGCGCAGGCCCAGCGGCCATGGCTCACGGGCCCAGCCGCTCCGCGGCATGTGGGATCCTCCCAGACCGGGGCGCGAACCCGGTTCCCCTGCATCGGCAGGCGGACGCGCAACCACTGCGCCACCAGGGAAGCCCTGCTTGAGGGTTATTGATTTCCTGCTCCCATTCCCTAAGGCTTTCTTCTTCTAAATATCCATGTGGCTCACTCCTACATTTTATTCACTCAAATCATACTTTAATAAGTAGGAGCCTTTTCCTGCCATTCTACTTAATGACGCAACATTGCTCCCCATTGCTTTGTCTAGTTAGCCACCTGATTTTTCTTCACAGAATTCATCAACCCCTGAAAGAATATGTGTGTCTCCCCTCAGCCTACGTCTCTAATAAATAAGTTGAATGCAAACAGGGACTTTGTTTTATTCACTGTCATTTCTGGAGTACTGAGAACAATGCTTGGCACATATAGGTTCTTGATCAATAAATGTCAGTTCAATGATTAATTGCTTGAATGAATAAATGAATGGATGAATTGTTATATGATAGTCTAGGCGAAAACCCCAAATTTGTCACGCAGTGCCCTAGATCAGACAGGGACTAAGTAACTAAAAGAGAGAGAAGTGTTTCTGGCTCAGAAAATGGTCATTTCATGTCTGTGTTGGAAGATGGTTGTATAAGTCTAGGATTCCTGCACAAAGAGAAGAAATAATCTTGAGCAATCTTGTAAAACAGACAACTGAGAGGTGGAATATTTGTTACAGACAAGTGTTGAGTTGATGAATGAATGTTTGCATTTATAAGTGAATGAGTACAATTCTGGTGTGTTTCCTTATGTAAGATTATGTGCAATATTCCCATTTTCCTATGTCCTGTGAACTTGCACCCCTTCTTGGCCCAGTCAATTCCTCTTATCTTTTTCCTAGCCCTCTTTCTACATATATCTGGCCCAGATTCTGTCCTCCAGAGTTAACAGTATAGGAGACATAAAAAGAAAGATCCAAAGCCAAATAGCAGCAAGGGTCACAGAGAGAGAATTATGGATTAAAGAGTGGAAACACAAAGAAAATCAGCTGAATGAGAATCAGTATGTGGCCTTAAGTAGCAGCATTAGGGAAGGGGTGGGAGCCAAGAGCAGTCTCTTTTCCTAGGCACAAGCTGGCGAGAAAGCAATCCAACTTGTTGGAGAGATACTATGTCTTGAGGGCAGAAGCAGAAGTGATGCAATTAGTGAGTGAGGAAAAACCGGGTTGTCAAACAGGAAGGAATATCTGGCTTTAGAAAAACACAGAATTCAACAGGTTCATCACAAAGACTGCAGGGACACCAGCAGACCACCAAGGGTGTCCCAACAATCAAGAGGAGGAGAAGATAAAGGGCTAACGTTGGGGGAGAAGGTAGTTTAGGGAGTTGAGAGTATCCCCAAAGGAACGACAGAGACTGTGTGAGGTCATAGTCACCCCTTGACTCTAACAGGCCCTGTTTTTCCCCTTCCTATTTCAAAGACCTCCATCTATCATTATGCTTTCTGCAGGAGGTGATGTGAACTGCCCTAGCAGCTGTGTTGTTCTCAGGTACCACATAACAACTGACTGAAAAATACTCAGACTCATTCATGGGTCCCATGAAATATAAAACAAATTCTTTTTACAAAATTATCCTCGAATTTCAGCTATTCTAGTATTTATATGTGGACAGGGCCCCAACTTTCAGCTTCACTGACCTAAGACAGCTAGAAGCAAAGGGAAATTGTACCAAAAGAGTGTTTTTCTATGTAGATTTGCAAACGGGTCTGGAGAGGCAGCAGAGTAAGAAGTCTTGGCAGGTAAACATCAACATGAGGCCTTCTAAGTCCATCCCTTGTTTCTTCCTTTCAGAAATATGAGATAATGTTCAGTGAATCACCAGATGGAGAATTTGTTCAGGCAAAATGGCTTTGCAAGTTCCCTTGTAAATCGCCTCTGGCTTCTAAAAAACAGTAGCAAATGTGCCGAAGACTGAATTAGCTAGAACAGAAGTTTCACTTTTTCACTAAAGAATTATCTGGGCCTGAGCTAAAATCTGGACTCCTAGAGCTGGAAGGGATGTGAAAAGAGTCTGTCAACCAGGCCTCTGGTTTTAGTCGGAAAGACTTAAAACGCTTATGAAACTTGGAGCAGTGTAAGGCCCCCTCCAGACTTGAGAGAAATCCATTCCCTTGACAGCCTTGAATCTGTAGGAATTTAGGACCCATGGGATGTGGATGCTGAGGAAGCAATATTGACCTCTGCATCATACACATTGTGAAGCCCTTGTCGTGGTTCCCAAATGGCCTGGGGATGTTGGGAGAGGATGGCCATTTAAAAATAGACAGCAAGATGTGAGACTCTTCCAGAAAGCCAGAGTTTGGAATTTTGTCTTGCTTTCCACACCTTTCAAACCTTCTAGAAAATAAGATTCAAAGAGCCGTCAGCTGAATTGAGCAAAGGACACTGTCCAGACGGAGAGATTTATTGTGCCTTCAAGTGACCCTTCACTGTCAGACCACCATGTAGCTATGAGGCCTGCATCTTGCGCAAATTAAGGATTCTGAAGAGTGTTCAGGAAAGGAATGCCTTTCTAGAGTACTGTCGTGGAGGTACACCCCGACAGGGTACTCCCCAGGACTCCACGAGTTGGGGTTCTGCTCAGCGAGACCCTGCTGAGGAAAAGGCTTTACTCCTCCTGAAGTAGAGGGATAGATGAAGTCACGGGACAGGGTGGGAAAAATCTCAGTTGGCTATTTTTAAGCCTTATCTTTCAACGGCTTGGATTAAAATCAGGGCATTGAGTCAAAATCAGAGAGCAATCCTCCCCAAATTTACTGAACTTTACATGCGTTCCTTTTCTTGAAACTAACGCTTGCACTTAAGGGGGAAAAAAAGCCTGTGGGGGATCATGGAGTGAGTGCAATTTAAATTCTTTTGCATTTATTGACTTTTTCTGGCTAGGGTAGGATTCAGGTATTTGGATAATTTCATAAACCATTGACTTTTTAAAGAGGAATATGAAGAAACATATGCCAATTGAGTTAGAAGCCGGGCATAGCTGTGAGATAGATATTAGTCCCTTTTACCAAAATGTGGTTTATGAGGCTTTTAATAGAGATTAAATTGGTGGAAACCAGGTTTTACCTTATTACCGATTTGATAGTTTCTACATTTATCTCCCTAGTGTAATGCTGAACTGTTGGGCACAGTGCAGAGCCTTTACATCTGCATAGATCACCAAGTTCCATTTTAGAAATCAGAAAGGACATATTTCTATACAAAAATCAAAATAATCAGTGATGAGTTATTTTCCTCTACACAGACCCCTCCTGCTGTCTGTTTCTACTAATGGCCCTAAGAACCCTGGTGCCTAACTTGGGATCTCTTTGATCTTTATACCCAATTCCCAATCTGGATGTTCTTCACTTGTCAAAATTCTACCTATTCAATGAATATTACTGAGTTACTATCACTGCTAAAAACTCTTTCTGGATGGTGATACATACTATGGGGAAAAACAAACCAGATCAAGGGGAAGAAGAATGCCAGGATTAGAGGGAGGTGAATTTTAGAAGAGTAGTCAGAAGACCTCTCTGAGGATGTGAGAAGAGAATTAAATGAAAACAAAACAAAAAGAAAAATGGGCAGGGCTCAGTGCATTCGTGAATAGCGAGGGGCCTGGTGGCTGGAGGGAAATGAGGGAAAGAATGGTGGGGGACAAGGCCAGAGAGGCAGGCAGGGCCAGACATGTAGGGTTGGATTTTCATTTAAGTGAAGTCAGTGGAGAGTTGTGAAAGTGAGAGTGATGAGCATGACAGGAGTGTCCATCCTCATGGAGCTTATGCTCTAGCGGGAGAAGAGACATGAGGAATGAGTAAACCAGATGTGAGCTGGTTCCTGCTTTAAAAGATCACACCAAATTGATATTTAACAAAATCATGATTTTGTGGCGCCACAAACTGCCGAGTTTACCCCAGTCTGTAGAGGGACATTATCCACCTTGAACTTTCATCTTACACGAGGGTGATATATCAGCTTTTCATCACTTTGCAGCCTGGATTCAGGCTCAGGATGGTACACATATTTTCTAACCTACCTTTGGAAAGAAAACAAGATTTGGTGTCTTAAGGAACCTCATTAAATCATTATATAGAACTAATTCTAAGAGGACTAACTTTTCCCAAAGAAATGCTTTATGTATGTATGCTTGCCAACATTGGATCTTAAGACTGATGAAGTGATGACTTAGGTTATCCAATGAGAGATACTGATGATACTCTGTCTAAAAGATGAGGGGTGTGTGTGTGTGTGTGTGTGTGTGTGTGTGTGCGCGCGCGCACGTGCGTGTGTGCACGTGCGTCTGCCATCGTGTTTGTAAATGAATTAATGAAGGAGGACAAAGGAAGAAATGATCTTATGCTGCTGTTTCTGAATTTCAATTTTTTTTTTTCCTCTTTCTCTTGGTTCACTTAATATAATTAACGTAAAGGTCTGGATGAGGTAGCCCCTCCTTTGTCTGCTTCATGTGTCATGAACTACCCAGTGGTGATCAAGGAAGATGAAGGCCCCTGTCCTCCCACTCTGGACCCCTCAGACCTCTTATAGAAGAGAGGATGGCACTAGCCTGCTGGCTAATTTCTAATATCAGTCTGGAACCTTCCACATTCTTTGACCCTATTTCCTAATATCTAGAAAATGAGGTGAAAATCAGCCCTGGATAAAACAAAAGCAGATTTCAATTCCCATTACTCTCCAAACCACAGAGGAGGAACGGGGTCAGACCACTTGGCCTGTGGCTGCTACTTCTGGATAAAAGCTTCAAAGGGCTACCCTGTGTGCCCATGGTTCCCCAGAGGCCTTGCTGCCCTGATGATGCTTACACACAAGCAATGGCAGGACCCTGAGACAGGGTTTGTGGGATGGAGCTGAAGAGGAGGGGCAGCAAAGGGTAGAGACAATTTCTGCAAAGGAACCAGCCCCTTTACCTATGACTTTTTTCAGGTCCATACTTTCCTTCCATTCATTTAAACCACTGTTCAGCTGAGAAGAATCAAAGGACCAGAAGATTCCTTTAAACAAAGGAAACCAAAGGGGTGGAGCTTGGAGGTGCTGTGATACAGGCCATCATTCAAAGGAGAAGTGATGGGAGTAATTGAAATTCCAGTACCTTGCTTTGGTTTGAAAATACTTATGTGGCTTTTAAAAAATTTTTTTGTGGGTGGTGGAAGTGGAGGATGAGTGAGTAAGAAGAAGGCAAGTACCCACTTTGTCCGAAGCCCAGGGATTTAAAGGTCCTGAGCGATGCCAATCCTGTTCAGTTCACCTGAATGAAAGCTAAACAAAATCACATTATACAATGCAGAAGTCAACCTACAGCAATGAATACAGAACAAAGGTACTTTGGAATATGCCATCCTAATGTTCCTGTCTACACACTTTAGTGTTCTTAAATGTGTTTTATGTTTAATGAAAGAAACAGTGACTTTCAGTGGCGGGAAAAAAAATAGATCTTTAAAGATATCTAATCAAGGCCTTAACTACCTACCTTAGGTAGCTGAGAAAAAGCTACTGTACTCTTTATTTTTAACACTCCAGATATGTAATTTAATGCAGGTCTAATGACAGTCTCAAACATGGGGCTTTAATCAAAATTGTTCAAGCTCGGTACTGTGACAGGAACTTACAAGCCCCCAACAGTGCTGTCCATTTTCTCAGGTTCTGTAAGAAAAAAGGAAAGAAGAAAAAACCTCTTGAACTTATGTTGCTATTGATGTGTAATATACAATAAAAAAACAGTTAAATTTCAATTACCCACAGGTAATTATAATTTTATTGTTTGTACTACAGGGATTTTTGTAATTCCCAAGGCTAATAATTTTCTATAATTTTACAAGTTGTCAAATAACTATTAAAGATTATCTTTGAAAAGGCGTCTGCAATTGTAAGGACATATCATACTGTTCATGTACTGTATTAGTAATTAGAGATCCCTGGATAGTGAAATATCTGTGCTGGGAGCTCACCACCGGGTAGCACATTTCCTCACAGCCGCCTCTAATCTCCCACAAAAGCTTTCAAACTTCTCAGGTATTCTCTTCACTGCTGTAGGACGCACATTCAAATTTTATTAATATTCCCCCAGCAATTCCAAATGGTTTCTCAAGATAAATCTCTACCTCCTGGTGGGAAGAAGTTAAAATCAGAAAGATGGGCCCCACCTATCATTAAAGGAAAAATCTCAGGACAAAATGCACAATGAGAGGAGGTGGTTTGGAGAGTTGTGAGTGGAGAGTGGTTGTGTGTGTGTGTGTGTGTGTGCGCGCGCGTGCGCGCGCACGTGCTGAGTAGAATGAAAAGTTTTGGGGGCGAAGATATAGTTATTTCTACCAATAACTCTTAGAGTCAGTAATATGAAGTTAGCTTAACAGCAAGGTTTTTTCTTAAATTTTCTCTTTCCCAAGGCTGTTTCTGTCATATCCATATATATATTGTGGGGTGTGGACCCTGTTGCCTAAAGAGATAAACCCTGTCCTTTTTTTTTTCTTTTTAACATCTTTATTGGAGTATAATTGCTTTACAATGCTGTGTTAGTTTCTGCTGTATAAGAAAGTCAATCAGCTATATGTATACATATGTCCCCATATCCCCTCCCTCTTGCATCTCCCTCCCAGTAGTCACGAAGCACCGAGCTGATCTCCCCGTGTGTTCATCTGTTGATGGACACTTAGGTTGCTTCCATGTCCTGGCTGTTGTAAGTAGTGCTGCAGTGAACATTGTGGTACATGACTTTTTGAATTATGGTTTTCTCAGGGTGTGTGTCCAGTAGTGGGATTGCTGGGTCATATGGTAATTCTATTTTTAATTTTTTAAGGAACCTCCATACTGTTCTCCATAGTGGCTGTATCAGTTTACATTCCCACCAACAGTGCCAGAGGGTTCCCTTTTCTCCACACCCTCTCCAGCATTTATTATTTGTAGATTTTTTGGTGATGGCCAATCTGACCGGTGTGAGGTGATACCTCATTGTAGTTTTGATTTGCATTTCTCTAACGATTAGTGAAGTTGAGCATCCTTTCATGTGTTTGTTGGCAATCTGTATATCTTCTTTGGATAAATGTCTATTTAGGTCTTCTGCCCATTTTTGGACTGGTTTGTTTGTTTTTTTGATATTGAGCTGCATGAGCTGCTTATATATTTTGCAGATTAATCCTTTGTCAGTTGCTTCATTTGCAAATATTTTCTCCCATTCTGAGGGTTGTCTTTTTGTCTTGTTTATTGTTTTCTTTGCTGTACAAAACCTTTTAAGTTTAATTAACTCCTATCTGTTTATTTTTGTTTTTATTTCTGTTACTCTAGAAGGTGAGTCAAAAAAGATCTTGCTGTGGTTTATGTCAAAGGGTGTTTTTCCTATGTTTTCCTCTAAGAGTTTTATAGTGTCTAGTCTTACATTTAACTCTTTATCCATTTGGAGTTTATTTTTGTGTATGGTGTTAGGCAGTGTTCTAATATCATTCTTTATTTTTGTTTTTATTTCCATTTCTCTAGGAGGTGGGTCAAAAAGGATCTTGCTGTGATTTATGTCATGGAGTGTTCTGCCTGTATTTTCCTCTAAGAGTTTGATAGTGTCTGGCCTTACATTTAGGTCTTTAATCCATTTTGAGTTTATTTTTGTGTATGGTGTTAGAGAGTGTTCTAATTTCATTCTTTTACATGTAGCTGTCCAGTTTTCCCAGCACCACTTATTGAAGAGTCTGTCTTTTCTCCGTTGTATATTCTTGCCTCCTTTATCAAAGATAAGGTGACTGTACGTGCGTGGGTTTATCTCTGGGCTTTCTACCCTGTTCCATTGATCTATATTTCTGTTTTTGTTCCAGTATCATACTGTCTTGATTACTGTACTTTGCAGTATAGTCTGAAGTCCAGGAGTCTGATTCCTCCAGCTCCGTTTTTCTTTCTCAAGCTTGCTTTGGCTATTCCAGGTCTTTTGTGTTTCCATACAAATTGTGAAATTTTTTTTTCTAGTTCTGTGAAAAATGCCATTGGTAGTTTGATAGGGATTGCATTGAATCTGTAGATTGCTTCGGATAGTATAGTCATTTTCACAATGTTGATTCTTCCAATCCAGAAACGTGATATATCTCTCCAACTGTGTCCTTTTTGATTGTGTATCAATGCTCCTCTCTTAGGAAACAAACATTTATGACAGGTCAGGGAGGTACAGATATGACTTCCTCATGGAGCCTCTCATTCTCCAAACACACCAATCTTGTCATGACTCCCTACTTTTATGTGCACCGAACCCTCAGTCTAAATGCCTTCCTCCCCCCTCTCCTGTCAAATTCCAGCTTACAGTTCTAGACCAGAGGAAGTGTGCCTCCTTGATGAGGATGTTACTCACTCTTCTATTTCTATTAAATATTCTCTCTTCTGGGTTCTCAGAGGATTTTTTTTAATCTTTGTAACTGGGGCAAGAGGCACCATGTCAGTTGAACCAAAATGAAACCTAGGACTAAAAAGCAATTGGAGAATGACTTTAGCTGTCTTAGGCATACAGGGAAGAGCCAGAAATGACTTTCAGGTCCAAAGCAGAAACAAGGAGTGTGGTAAATGTGTTGGGGTAGGTAGGATACCAGAACAATAGCAGTGACTTGACAGCAAGGACAAGAAATTGAGAGATGGAGGGGATAGATGATTTATTAAGATACAGTGATAAAGGAAACAGATGCTGCATGGTCTGATTGGATTATTGTGGACAGATACTATCTTAAAAATGGTTGAAAAGCATGATGGGGTCTGTTGGCCTGTGCCAAAGCCCATCTTACCAGGCCCTACCTGGGCCTGAGAGTGCAAACATTGTGTTGTTCTGTAGATCTGTGCTTCTATTCATCTCCTCTGCTAGCCTGTGAATTCCTGAAGGGCAAACACTGTCACATTCAGCTCTGTGATCTCAGCACCATGCCTAGTAGATAGTCACCTAATAAACGTTCAGTGTCCGTAGTTAGAAGACCTGAGCTCTTCTCCTTTCCCTGCCATAGCCTGTCTCTATAACCTGTAAAATTGAAGCCTCAGGTTTCCATACTGTATATACATCCATTTTCCCTTTAAAAGTCCAGAGGGAGAGTAGAAATCATTCTTTACTGGCACCCTGAATCCTCTCCCATTTGGATACTTATTTCTTGAATTCCTGTTATAGGAAAGTAAAATCTTAACTCTGTAACCAGAAATAAGTGCAAATGCAAGAAAGGACAGCAACTGGTTGGCTCTTTCTCACTATGGGGTGAATGGTTGATTGGAGATCTTGGGTGAGAACCCAGGTTGGTGAGAGACTAAGAGTTTACTAGTGGTGACAAAGTATCTTGTGGGTGTGAGCAAAGGGACATAAAGGGAGGAAGTAGGTCATAGAAGAAGAAAAAGTACCAGAAAGAAAGTCTTGGGAACTACAAAGACATATTTTGTCATCTTTACATTTTGCCAGGTTTTCCTTGGTGAGAAGAATTGATCATAGTTTTATTTTTAGGTTTTTACCTAAATAGGACAAAGAAAGGTCAAATTAAGAAGTTAGACAATAATTATATTAACTGTATGAGATAATAAAGCTTTAAGCATTGTAAAGATGATCATATAAAAAATTCTCCAGGGCTACAATGGATAACAACAGAGTGGGGACCAAGAATGAAATCTCTTGCCTTTTATTTAGTCCAGTGCTTTTTCTACACTTTTTTGTTTCCAATCTTTGTGCCAATGCTTAAAAAGATGCCCACCCTGCAACACGTAAGACTTTTCACAATCAAATAATTATATTAAAATGCAAATGAAGTAGGTAAAAAACATCAACAATACTAGTGTTTAAATGAAGACTGTATTTTTTACCAATGCATAATCTCAACAGAAATTTCATTCCAATACAACAGTTCTTACTGGCCACTCCAAAGCTAGTATTTGTCCTTGTGGTATAAGCATTCTGGGAACTTAAAACTGTAGAATTATTAAATAAATAGTCTTTACTACAGCATGTCTTACTTCTTAATAAGTCATTTTGATAACAGCTTTGTGCCCTGAGCTTAAGGCAGTGTCAAGGTCAATTATTTCATCCAAGGCCCCTAATTAAGACTACTTTTTTGAGGTCAGGTTAATGCATTACTTTATTTTAATAGAGAGGAGATCAAAGCTCTACCTTAAATGTTCCTGAAGCAAGGCAATGCTGCTTTAACCTGGGTTACATTAACAACGGCGAAAAACTGGTTACTCATTTTAGAGCCCCACCCCCAACTCCACCCAAAAGACAGGGTTCAGCTTAATAGAAAATAAGCTTGCATTAGCAAAACCAGTTTGCCCAGAAATGCAGGAATGGGCCACTTTGGATCTTCTGAGATCCTGAGTTTCCATAACTCCTGTGCAGTGGCTGCTGTTGTTGGTGGAGTAGAGACTGTAAATGGGAGGTGGACACCCCCAGATGTGCTTCATGGGACCCAAACACATTAAGTTTCTGCAATGTTTAAAAATCAAGATATTTCCCATAAAATCTGGATTTTTGGATACTCACGGAAGGAATCAAAAGATCTAACAATGTTCAGCCCATATTCTTTTATTTTTAAATTTATTTTTCTGTCTGTTGGTTTGGTTTGTTGTTTGTTTATTTTGTTTTGTTTTTAATTTCATTGAAGTATAGTTGATTTTCAATTTTGTGTTAATTTCTGCTGTCAGCAAAGTGAGTCAGTTATACATATATGTATTCTGCTTCATATTCTTTTCCATTATGGTTTATCACAGGATATTGAATATAGTTCCCTGTGCTATACAGTAGGACCTTGTTGTCTATCCATCCTATGTATAATAGTTTTCATCTGCTGATCCCAACCTCCCAATAGTTCCCTTCCCCACTTCCTCTCCCCGTTGGCAACCACAAGTCTGTTCTCTATGTCTGTGAGTCTGTTTCTCTTTTTCAGATATGTTCATTTGTATCATATTTTAGATTCCGCATATAAGTGATATATGGTATTTGTCTTTCCCTTTCTGCTTACTTCACTTAGTATGATAATCTCTAGGTCCACCCATGTTGCTGCAAATGGCATTATTCATTCTTTTTTATGGCTGAGTAATATTCCATTGAATATATGTACCACATTTTCTTTATCCATTCATCTGTTGATGGACATTTAGGTTGCTTCCATATCTTGGCTATTGTAAATAGTGCTGCTATGAACATAGGGGAGCCCATGTTCTTGAATGGTAATAATTGGCTAGAGCTGATGAATGGCAGCCTCCTTCAGACAGGATGTGCGTTTGAATTTGTCACCATCCCAACTGCTCACTGCTGCAAAGATTACAAACAAGCTGAAATATTTTGTTTGCCCTGTGTAGCATCTACATTATTACTAATATGTTTTTTAATTGTAATGCTTTGGGGCAGGATTTAAACTCTGCACCTCCACAGGCTCAACATTCCCATTGAATGTTGAGAATTCCCATTCTATACCTGGCCAGATTCACATATTTATACTGCCAGCCTGGCATTGGTAGCAGCCCTTCCGATGTCCTGCCCCATTTTCCTGCAGCCCACAGGAATTCCCCTGATGCTGAGGTAGACAGTTTCCAGCAGACTCACAGCTGAGATCACCTCTCAAATCAACTATGAGCACTAAGCCTTGGGCTCAGGTTGCTTTCGGGGGAAACTAACCTAAGACAGTATTTAAATGTGTTCTATTGTGAGGGCATCCTAATAGTTACACACTATGAGAAT
This sequence comes from Physeter macrocephalus, assembly GCF_002837175.3. NCBI lineage: Eukaryota > Metazoa > Chordata > Mammalia > Artiodactyla > Physeteridae > Physeter > Physeter macrocephalus. The sequence continues at coordinate 74,775,059 of NC_041225.1, forward strand.
GGTTGATCAGGATTGGGAGGACTCTGGAAGCCATGCCACAGAGGGGAAAAGTGTAGTAATTGTGCAGGGAAGACTTAAAATAAGCCTGATACCTATAGTCAAATTTGGGGAAAGTGTCTTATGAAAAGAGATAAAACTAACAAGTTAAGCACCAGAGGGCAAGATTAAGACAAGGAAATTTGACCCAGCCAGATGTAGGTTCAATATAAGGACACATTTTTAATCTTTAGAGCACACTAGAACGGAAGGGTCTGCTTTGTGCAGACGTTCACATTTCCTTTCAGAGATTTCAAGTAACTAAATACCCATACTCTACACCCTTTAGACCATTGTAATCCATGTTGCCCACACACTTTTATTTAATATCACAAACATGGGGTTATATATAGGGGAATCTTGCTGTTTATCAGGTTGTGTGGCTGTTCAGATGTTTCTTTGGAGGTTGGCGAAGGGGAAAAGAGAGAGATAAAGCTGGCATTTGGTGATGAGAGGAGTCGTTCCCCCACTATTACAGGGATATAATTTAGCACCCCTATAAAACCTAGGAATGCCTCAAATCAAAATGCATTTTTCTCTTCACACTGAGAATCTCTTAAGTGCACAGGAACGCATAAGATCAGGTGAATTATCTATTTTCTGAAAGATGTTAATGATGCCTAAGGTGGGAGAGCATGATTCATATCTTCTCCTCACAGGAACTCAAACATGATAGTAAGCCAGCAGGGAGGAAATAGCTGAAATATTTGGAAGAACAAACCCTCCCTGCCAGAGGTTACTGTGAATTCAAGTGTTTTCCACTTCTGCCCTTCTTCAAAGCTACAAAGCAACTAGGTAGTCAAATTAATGAAGTATTGTAATAGGAATGGAAAGATTAGAGTGTGCCGAAGAGTGGAATACAGTTTTGTTCTTAAGAGGCACGATAGGAAAGAAGCACTTTGATGTAAGAGGCTGGCTGGAGGGGCTATTCAACTTCAGTGTCACCAAAAAAAAAGAAATCAGAATGGATTAGCATGATTTTGTTATCATTACAGATGTGATAACACATGAGAAAATAGACATTACTGGGTTATAATTCAATAGAGAGTTTCAGGTAAACGTAAGCTGTAAGAGTAGGGCTCTATCCAGTGTACATTTTTATCAGAGCCTGCAGTGTGGATTGAATAACAGCTCCCATAATGGCCAGCAGCCCTCCCATTTATATTTATGGATTCCAGTCCAACCAACAAAAGTAAAAATTAAATGGAAATTCATTACCAGAGAACAGAGAAGTCCTGATGGAACTCCAGAGTGATGGTGGTCAACTTTCAGGGAGGTATCAAGTCCAGTAGCTCTTAACCGAGTGTTACACAATGGAACTTTTGCACTTCCACAAGAAATTTACTCCAACTGTCAAGATCTTTAAACTTGAGAATGAAAGTGGTAGTTCTTTGAGCGTAGATACAATAAAATGTAAAGAACCACTCACATGATTCCCCCAGCCTCTAGGTTCTTACAATAATACAACCACTGCCACAGTTAGGAGACCTGATAATCATCTTATTCCACCTCCCCAGCCTGCTCTGGTGATGTGTCTAGTAGAGGATACTGGCTTCAATCCCTGTGCTCCTGTGGGTGGGCCATAGCAACAGATGACTTTTTAAATGACATGCTGCGTTCTATTCTCCTTCTTGTGTAAGTTGATTTCGCAAGGATTTTCTTTTGATGATACTAATTCCGCCAAAGATAATTAGGGAACAAGGAAGTCTGCTTTTGTATTCGTGCCTTTGGGATGTACAGATTTAGCATCTGATGGAAAATGAACTTCACTGAATGAGAGAAGAAACTTTATTTTTGAAAGAGCAATGAATGCCGCCTAGGTTTTTGAATCACCTGCTGAAGCAAATCTTTTTATGATGACCCTTCTGGTGATATGAACATGCCATTATTTCTTCAGTGTTTCCTGCTGAGACACAGCCAGCCAATGAAATGGGTTGATCATTGTAAAAAGAAACTTATTTTTCAATCATCAAACTCTCCAAGCTGGTGGTGGTGGTGTTGATGGGTGTCACCCTGAATTATTAACATTGAAAGGTTTCACATTTAACATATTTCCTGAAAAAAGATTAGAAAATAATAATAATTCAACAGCCCACCCTGCTTTTTTTTAGATGATGCCTTGTGTGAAACTTCCTGATTAGAACCAAATGTGTCTCTGGTTGTCGAAAGACATTCCATGTGGTAAGACTGACAGTTTGTTTTGAAGATTTTAGGATAGGACAAGTGGCAATAAAATATCACAAAAATGCAATGTTTTAGTGAGGGAAATTATCACAACCCATCCCAGCAACATCCCCACCTCTTATCTATATATATTAGATGGAAAATTCCTTAAAAATAATTACTTTGCTACTCTGGACATGTGCTGTGTTCCCATAGCTGCATGAGGAATAGAGTGGGCTATTACTACATGTTTTTAGAATTTACATTATTTTTTTAGATTACCCATTAGAGACTGGAAAATATGCTCCCTTAGCTGCTAGAGATTTTGCTATAAGTATTTTAATGTAGCTAAAATTTTACAGCAACACTTAACCTTCGATAGTGAATGCGACCTGTAAAATAGGAAAGAATCCATCATGTATTGGAAGGCAGTTGTTCAACACTGTACGGTTAGAATTGGGATAACATCAACAAATTCTGCCCAACAGACCAGATATGATGATGTTTGACAAACTTGTGGATATTGCAACTCCTCTAAGTTCACATGGATAATACCAAAGAGTTCCAGTGAGGATGTGGGTCTGAGAAAGAAGTTGAAATTAATATGTAGATTGAGAGACTTCAGAGCAAAGTCAATTATCTTTGTGGTGACTAGGGTACTTCACATATACAAATTAAATATTATTAAGTAGCTGAGAATTAATTTTATACTGGAATCAATTCTGAATACTGTACTCTCACATATCTGTTATAGTAGTGGGGTATTTTTCATAATAAAGAATTAATAAAATTGGCCATTTTCTTGATTTTAAAGCTTATAGAGAATCCAGTTATATGGAAAGAAGAAAAAGGCAAAGAATGTGAAGGAAAGAGAGAGGAAAATAATTGCAATTTTTAAAAAATGTTGAAGGCTATATCCTTGCATATGACAGAAAGGCACATTTTCCAAAAAAGAAAACAGCTATTGTTCCCTTTTACATAATATTTGATACTTAAAAACAATCTCATATTGTCTATAAACAAGTTTAAAACATAATAATAAAAGAAATATTTGTAAACTCATTATCTGACTTAAGAACTAAACTATTAACAATTTCATTGTTTTTATGTGAGGATCTTCATCTCATTCCCCAGTCTTCCCACTATCCTGAATTTTGTGTTGATTATTACCTTGCTTAAAAAATAGTCTTAATCCATATGCATATAACATAATCTGTATGCATAAAATGCTACATTATTAACTATTTCTTGTTTACAAGCTTTATAAAAATAGTAAAGTGTTGAATATGGTCTTTTATGACTTGATTTTATTAGTAAATATTTTTTTAAGATTCATCCCCTTGTAGAGTATAGCTGTTTATTCATTTTTATTGCTGTATAATGTTCCATTGTATGCATATATCACAAGTGGTTTATTTATTATATTGATCTGCTAGGCTGCCATTACAAAATATGACAGATTGATTGGCTTAAACAACAGAAATTTATTTTCTCACAGTGCTGAAGGCTGGAAATCCAAAGTAAAGGTGCTGGCAGAGCTGGTCTCCAGTGAGACCTCTCTTCCTAGCTTGCAGACTCCTTCTCTCTTTGTCCTCATGTGGACTTTCTTCTGTGGATATGCATTCCCGTTATCTCTTCCTCCTCTTTTAAGGACACCAGTCCTATTGGATTAGGGCCTCACCTGTATGACTTAAGTTAACCTTAACAACTTCCTTAAAGGCTCTATCTCCAAGCACAGTCATATTGAGGGTTAGGGCTTCAACGCAGGGATTTGGGGGTGGTGGTGGTGAGGGAGACACAACTTCGTCTATAATATATACTAGCCTAGGATGGGTCCCTGGTTTTTGCTCTTATAATCAGTGCTTCTATGAACATTCTTGTATACATCTCCTGAGGCTCATAAGCAGGAGTTTCTTTAAATCACATAAATAGAAGTGGAATTGCTGGCTCATAAGGCTTGCCAATGTTCAAAGTCACAAGCTGGCACCAAGTCACTTCCCAACACGGTTGCATCAAGTTCTGCTCCCACCAGAAGTGTCTATGTATTCCCAAGGGCCCACATCCTTACAGCCAGTAGTTATTAACAATTAATTTTTACCAATGTAATGAGGATTAATGTTATGTTATTAAAGTCTTTAATATTATTTTTTAATTACAAAGGATTTTGATCGTTTTTTCATTTGTTTACTCACAATTCATGTTCTACTTTTTGTTAAATTTCTACTTTATCCTTTTCTCCATTTCTCTGTAGGCTTGTATCTTTTTAAAATCTATTAGTAGACATTTTATGTGCATTTTGGATACAAAATCTTTGCTGATTATATGTTGCAAATATCTTCTTGTACTTTGTATTTTGTCATATCACTCACTTTTGATGAGCCTGAGTTTTAAATTTTAATGCAGTTTAATTCATCAATTTTCCTCTAAGTTTAGTACTCTTTGTGTCTTGTTCAAGATTCTCCCCTGGTCGCAAGATCATAAAGATATTCTCCATGTGTTGCTTTATTTCCTAAGCCCTTTATCTCAACCTCATTGTAAAAAAAAAAAAAAAAAAAAAAAAAAAGTACTTGGTTTTAGACTTTACAGAATCCTTCACTAATGTGTGTACTGTTTTAGATGAAACACATAAATTGGTGATTTGGATTATAAATTCGTTTAACCCATTTTATTAACACCTACTCCATGCAAAGGCACTGAAAGAAAACATTACATAAGTTGGATATGATCCTTGCTCTCAAGATGCTTAAAATATAGCTCAGAAAAACAATTACATAGAAGCATAACACTAGCACATGGTATTAGGGTTATAAGAGAAGGGCCCTGGTATCCCAGAACTCCTTTAAAATAATTTAAAGCTAAAAGTTATTGTATTCTTACTATATGCAAGGATAATATCACTTATTCCTTTGAAAAGCTTTTGAAATTGTTCCTCTACTGCTGTATTTTTAAAATGTCAAAACCAAATTGAGGCTTTGAAAGAGTTTTTCAGTTGCCCTGAAGGACCCTGGCCGACAAGGTGTTCAGTGGGATTTAACTGGAGATTTAACTGACCCTGGAGGTCCTCCACAGTTGCCCCCCTCCCTGTCCTCACTGAGTGGGCAACTAAAGCAAGATCAGACATAAGAGAAGAATTAACTTAGGCTGTAGCATTGGAAATCGACCTTAAAGCCTGGAGATTTCAGAAGACAGAGAGGCGGGGCTCTATTATGGATAAAATCAGGGCGGTGGTAAGGTGCATGCTCTATTTTGAAGACAGCAAGTAGTGCATAGTGACAAGTTGCCCCCTTTTCAAAGAGGCTGGAAATTCAGGTGCCTGAGTGAAAGGGAAAGGAATATTATTCTAAAGAAACAACCATGGTCTACAGGGCCTCTGGCTCCCTTAAACCTCTCTTCTCTCAGCACTCTCTCCTGGCTCCAGTCACTCTGGCTTCCCCGCTGCTTGTGAACAGCCTCAGCATAGCCTTGCTTCAGGACTGTGCATTTGCTTTTCATTTTTCATGAATGCTCTCCACCCTTGGCCTGGAATGCATCCTCCTTCCTATTATTTGAGTCTACACTTAAATGGTACTCATTGCAGAGGGCTTTCCTAACTATCTTGTCTAAAACAACAGATCCTCTCCCTCCCTATTATTTTCTCTCCGTATTATTTCTTCATAGCACTTGCCACTACCCAAGCTTGTGTTGTATCACTATTTCCTTACTTTCTATCCCCTGGGCAGGAACTTTGGACAATTTTTTATCCTTATAAAAGCCCCAATTCCTAGACTGTGCTTTGTACATAATGTGTAGTCCATAAAAATTTGTAGTGTAGATGAAATAAAAGAATGAATGGTGAATGAACCATTGAGTGAATAAATGATGGGCATAAGGGTACCATCAGAGGCTTGTAAGTTATCACATGAGCGCTATTTTTATAAATAGTCTATGGCAGAAATGTAAAAGAGGACTAGGAGAGACGAGATGAAGGAAGCAAGGAGAACAGTTATTAAGTTTTTATAACAGCAGGGAGTGGCCTAGTGGTTCAGAGCTTCATTTCTGGCATCAGACTCTCAGGGTTTAAATCCCAGCTCTAAGACCTCCTGGCTGAGTAACCTTGGAAAAGTCACTGAGAGTTTCTGCCTTTCTCTTTGTCTATAAAATGGGGATGACTCTTGAACTGTTGGAAGGCTTAAATGAGATAATGCCTTGGTGATGATGATGATTCATAAAACGTAGTGGCCTTTAGCAACAATAAGCACTTAAGCGAGGGCAGCATCAGTAGGAATTGAAGGAGGAAATAAGAAACATTGAATAGGTAGGACAAGCAGGCCTTGGGTTAATATAAAAAGGAAATGCCTGAATAAGGCTCATATTTCTGTTCTGTCTGATTAGAGAATGGCTATAACTTTAAGTGAGATCCAGTATGCAGATAAGGGATGCAATTTTGAGTACTCAGAAGGTAGGGAATAGGAGGTAGCAGGAATCATGAGTTTTGTTTTGCAGTGTTTTAGTCTGAGGTGTACCAAGGAATTTTACATTGAGGTGTTTAACAAAGATTTGAAATACACATTAAGGAGGGATGACAAAATTTTAAATGTTATTTTTTTCTTCTTCAAGAGGATTTACAGTACATTTTCTAAAATAGTTCCTTTCCCTTTGTATTTAAAATATGGTTTGCTTAACCTGAATATTACTATCTCTAAGCCTTATTACTGTAACAAGTATTTCACAAATTCTACTGCATGTCTTGAGTAAGCACAAAGCTTAATAGAGCAAAATAATGATCCAGGCCCCGTTCCTAATCCCACCTTCATGCCCGTCCCCAACCTTTAACTGTATTAAGGCACTGAGAAAGGATTCTCAAGCTCCATGTGTATCTGAAGACTTGATTCAAATGTATTATAGAGCTGAATAAAATAGATGTTAAGGAACCCCCCAAGGGGATATAACCAACCCTCCAATTTGCAAACCAGAAAGCTCTTGTTTACCATCCTCAATTTTAACCACACACATTCCTACTCAGAGGAAACAGCATGCTCAAAGCAGGTCAAAGAGCAAAAAAGGGGTAGTTAGAAATCTGTAATAAATGATGTAAGTGAGACAGAAAATTAGAAAATGGCCACCTGCCAGCAGCCACATAAATTTTGGAGGAAATGCATTTTCTACTGGGATGCTTTATCATAGGAATTGCAAATACTTATTAAAAGTATTAAAATAGTCAGAATGTTAAATGTTTCCTCCAGTGGTGAAATTTCACATTGCCACATTAGGAGATAGGATAGTCTGATACAGCGTTTATTAAAATGACTTCATTTTATTAGTCTGTCATCCACAATAAATGGGCAGGCACCTTTAAAACAAGATCTGTTGAAGATAAAAGAGATTTGGGGGAGGGGCAGTGTTTCATTGTGCGAATGTGGCTTTGACTACACAAGTATATAAATCTTGCAACCTTTCCCAAATGACACCAACAAGATTTTATTATTGTTGTTTTGATATCAAGTTTGTTGGATTTTGTCATTACATGAAAACCAAGAGTAGTATTTGCCATTAACTTCCTTTTCTCTCTCATGAAAGATACACCTGATAACTATTTGAATGGTTTGTCCTTTATGGGTTCTTAGATGCAATTACAAACATATCCAAGTGAAGATGCAAAACTGGACTCCAAATGAGCTAAAGATGGAAGGAGGTGGTCACTTTATTGCACAAGGATAATAGAGATGACAGCTAGAGCACATCATTACTGAGTGGCACTAAGTTGAAGAGTGACAGGATGAGCTGGACAGATTACCTCCCTAAGAGGCTTGCGGTTCACTGACCTAATAAAGATCTTATGCCATCACTTGGCAAAGACAGAAAGAGCCTTTCCCCATCTTAAGACACTCTTTCGTGTGAGTCGGAACAGCTTCCTGAATCCATCCCATGAAAATGCTGATGATACTGAAGGGAATCTGGTCTAACTTAAATACGGGATGGGGTGAGGTAGAGAGAAGGAGAGGCAGGGCCTGTTGGGAAGCCAAGTACATCTTGGACAGAATAATGAAGAAGCTATTAGCCTTCAGTAGGTGGGTGGAGTGGCCATATTTCTCATTGGAATGTAAGTATTCTGTTTAAAGTATTTGTTCCATATTAATTTATTCAATGGATATTTTGGAGGCATCACTGAAAAATGGATTTCCACCTGGGTGCTGGAAATCAGAAGTGAACAACAGCAATTCAGGTGCTACCTCAGAAATCTGACATTCTAGTGGGGAGGACACAGGTGCTTACAAATCAACATTATGCTATTTCACACAGTACTGAGGGCTTTGAAGAAAAAAATAAAACAGGGTCACAGGGTGAAAAGTGACTAAGGAGTCTTCTTTTAGGTCGGGGAAGGTTTGTTGAATGAGGTGACATTTGAGCAGGTGCCTAAATGCAGTGAGGGATCCATCCAGATCCTATGAGTAACTGAGGGAAGAGCATTCCTGGCAGAAGGAACAGCAAAGGCAAAGGCCCCCATGTGTGAGCTGAGTGTTAGGGTGTTGCTATTTTCTCCATCCTCTAGCCAGGCTTCCAGAAAGGGACATTAAAGATCTGTGAGAACGTCAAAGCTAATTTGGTCATTGCTAATTTAGGTATCACTTTTGGTTTCATTTCTGGCAGAGTTTCAGGTTCCCTGGATCTCCTCAGAAGAGAGATAAAAATATGAGATGGCAAAAATGCCTCTCTATTTGCAAGGGCTACTAGGGCTGATAACTCTTAAGGGATGTGTTAACATCTGATGGTTAAATGGACAGAAATCCCACTTCTGTTGAAATCCCAAAGTGACCAGGATAGATGATCTTAATGAGGTAATAAGCTGTGTGTGAGAACTTATACATTGGCCCTCTAGAAAGCTATTCATTCATCTCTTCTCTTCCTCTTTACCTCCATTCTTCTTTCAAGTATTATCTATCGACAAGTGTAATGTGATTGGCACGTGAGGTGCCCTGGGGGATACTAAGCAGTGGGCAATGTATTAGAGGAGATGCACAGGGACAGTGCATGTAAACTGTCCTTGTTTGGAATTTGTGTTCCAATGTCAACAGGCTCTGTATAGCCTATAGTTTCCTAACCATATAATCATGGTGTTATGAACCTATCTCATTGGACTTTTGCAGGGGCTAAATGAGAAGATTTTAATGACTTAATATAATGTCCAATACAAAAGAAATAATTTTATGTTAGTGCACAGACAGAATTTAAGGGTTCCTCAATTTTTATTTATTCCTGTGATATATTTGGATCAGTTATTCAGAATCCATATTGATTTTAAATTCATTTCTTGTTTCTGCAACTTATTGAAAGACTTTACAGGTAAAACCAGAGAATTAAGAGTAAATGGGTCCATATGTTGTAGATACCAAAATATGACACTTCCTTGGCGTTCATTTATTCCACAAATACTCATTCAGTGCCTGCTATGTATGTGTCTACGTCCGTGCTGGAGCTGAGGATCTAATAGTAAACAGTAAAGGAATTCAGGACTTCTTGAGTTTAGCAGGAAGATGACTTAGGATGGAAGGGATGTGTATAAAAATCAGGATTAGATGGTTAATATTTGAGATGAGCAAAACCACACTGTGAGAGATAGACATTCTGCCTTGAGAGAACAGTGAGGTAACCAGTTCAACTAGACATGGGACGACTGAAAAGAAGAATTCCTTATGCAGAGGTTGGGTACCTGGAAGCCAGCAGTGAGAGAGAGAGCGTGAAGCCTGGCTCGTGTCCTCAGGAAGTCTTCAGCCCAAGCCACCTGGCAGAGCGCTAGGCCCTTGGGCAATGCTCTCTAATACCTGCTGATTAATTTCTTCTGAAGTACATTCTTACCTTGCCAACAGTCATCAGTTAATGTCAATGTCATCATTTTACCAGAAGAACATCCTGACCATTTAACCCACTGAACTCACTCAGCAAGGTTGACACACATACCTCCAGTCCAGTGTGAGATCAGGGAGGTGGCTCTCAAAAGTCAGTCTTTTTCCAGAGCCCACTGCAGCACTGGTGTAAGATAAGGCTCTGGCCACTCCAGGGATGGGTGGGGAGGCAAGCCTGAGCACCAAACCTGCGTTTTTGTCTGTAAACCCTTGATACTCAAAATATATAGTCATGGGACCAGCAGCCTTGGTGTCATGTGGGGATGTATTAGAAATACAGAATCTAAGACCCCACTCCAGACCTACTGATGGGAAACCGCATTTTAACAAGGTTCTAGAGTGAGGTACATGCACTTTGAGGTTCAAAAAGCCCTGCAGTAGAGTCCAACCTGTTTTGGACTGGTATCTTGACTACTCTCTCCAATGTAGATAAGATGAGATTAGAGAAAGTAGGTGGGAAGGCAGGACCATGTTTCTTCCTCCAGTTTGCTCAGCCCTACAGCACACTCAGGCTAAAAGCCCAGATTAGTTATTTCATTTGATTATGAAGGAAAAAAGGGCATATTTGCTGCCCAGTGTGGTGTCATTTATATGATATCACCCTTTCAGTTTGCTTAGAAAAAAAATGAGTCCTTGAGTTAAATAAGAGGAAGTTGAAAATAAATAATATTGGTCTATAAAAACAAAACAAATGTTTCATATTAATAAGTAAATTATAAAAACTGATTACTTACATTAAAGTGAAGTAACAAAAATCCTATAGTCATGTTTCATATATTCTGCGTTCTCTGAAATAGTATGTTTTGTTTGTTTGTTTGTTTTTGTTTTGTAATTTAGCATCTGTGCATCACAAAACTTCTGAATTTAAATCCTGTTTTTACCTATTTACTACTTGGGTGGTTTAGCCATAAATATTTTAACTTTTCTGAGCTTCAGTGTGTTCATCTATTTTTTTTTTAATGGCAAAGACAGAGAGCCCTATAACAAGTGTGCCCATAGGAAGATGGAGCCACAGTGGCTTCCTGAAGGGGCAACTCTGACCTCCTACTTCCTCCACCCCAGGAACACTGCGTGATGCAGGTGGGAGGTGTGGAGGACCAGGAGATGGCCACCATCTTGGTTATTGTGAAAAGAGGGCAGAGCTGGTGGCAGCTGACTTAGGTTCCAGTCTGAGAATTGCACTTACTTAAAAGAACTGCCGAAACACTGATCATGGTGGTTTTCTTTCTGGTAGGAGAAAGGGATTGAAATATGTAATCTTTTAGCTCTCAAATGCTGACCTCACTTAAAAAAAAAACAAAACTGTCTCATTTATTTACAAATATTCTTGTTGTAGATACTGTCAATTAACCAGTCCACTATCCATCCCAGCAACCGTCCTTTATATCAGCCTCTGTCACAGAGGCTGGAGGAAAAGCACCTCATTCCCAGCTTCTGCCACAGCAGGGGTAGCCATGGGACTCCATTCTGGTCAGTGTGTTATAAGCAGAAATCTGCCAGCACTGTGTCTTCCACTTCCTCCCTCTTCCTGCCTGGAACACAGAGAATTCTTGGAGATGCCACAGCCATCACTAAAATGTCATTAAGTCACAGTACCAGACCTAGATGATTTGTTACTGTACCTCTGGTTCCATGAGACTGACAACCCCCCTTGTATTTGGTTAAAACAATGTAGGTGAGGGCTTCCCTGGTGGCGCAGTGGTTGCGCGTCCGCCTGCCGATGCAGGGGAACCGGGTTCGCACCCCGGTCTGGGAGGATCCCACGTGCCGCAGAGCAGCTGGGCCTGCGCGTCCGGAGCCTGTGCTCCGCAACGGGAAAGGCCACAACAGAGGGAGGCCCGCATGCCACAAAAAAAAAAAAAAAAAACAATGTAGGTGAATTTCTGTGTAACCCTAATTAAGGCCAGTATCTGCTAGTTTTCAGCCATTATTCTAAGGACTAAAGATCCTGCAGTTATACTTCACTGTGGGCCAATCTGTTGCCTAAATTTGTTTCTGTTTTCTAACAATAAAATATAGGAGATAATGTCTTTCCATAGCCCAACAAAGTAAGGGCTTCTACCTCGACTGAGATTACCACAATGCTGAAATCCTCTGTGTTAAATGTTCCCTGTGACCAAAGCAATGATAACCTCTACCTGAATACACATGTAGGTTCTGGTGTTTCATATATCTCTTTAGACTACGTGTTCTTGACATTGCATAAAAGGATAAAGAGGAAAACAGCCCTATCGAGGAATGCCTCAGAAGGAGGATTCTACAATGTGATTCTTAGATAGCTGAGAAAAATTAAGGGACTGCAGAAAGTTTCAGCTGAAAAAGAAGAGACAATAAAGTCAAACATATTCATCAAGGTATGTTGAATAAATGGGATATGGTTCAGAGCAACACTTTTGAAAAGTAAGGAATAGAAGCTGTGTGTGTGTATGTGTGTGTGTGTGTGTGAGAGAGAGAGAGAATGCTTTAAGAGAGCTACTGAGGCACATGCAAAAGAAAGGACAAAAAGGAGGCAGGAAAAGAAGGGAAGAAAGAACAAAAAAAGGAAAGGTAGGAGAAAAGGGAGGATGATGGGAGAAAGAAATTAATAGGAGAGGAAAGGCAACAAACAGAGCAAAGGAAAGGTGAGAAAACAATCCACATGTGCAGGATACCCACTGTGGTAGACAATGCTTTCCTGGACCTCTCTCATCATATCCTCACCACCACTCCAAAGAGGGAGATGCCATTATCTCTATTCTGAGTTAAGGAGGCAGCCTTAGAGAGGGGAATCAACTTGCTCATGGTCTCATGGTGGCTAAACGACCCATATGGGATCCAAAGCCCAGGAATTCTGTAGAACTCTGCACTCTGTGCAATCCCTGTAAGGACACTGACCAAGGATCTCTGAAAATGGGTTAGTTTATTAAGTGAATCTTTATTAAGCACCTACAGAATGTCCTGGAGATACACCATTGGGAGAAAAAAATAAATCCTCTGCTTTCTTGAGCTGAAATCTAGATAGGGGAGACAATTTAATAGTTATGATGATGCTAATAGCTATGGAAAAAATTAAGCCGTGTAGGGGATACAGGATATACCCAGGTTTGGGGTGAAGATTATTCTTTATATAGGGAAATTGGGAAGAGTTCAACGATAAGTCAGAACTTGAACAGAAATCTAATATAAACAAAGGAAGTGAGCTATGAGGCCATCCTGGGAAAAAAATTCTAGGGAGGCACAACAGCAAGAGAAAAAGCCCTGGGGCTTTTAACAGCTTGGGTCAACAGAGTAGCAGGAAAATAAAAACCTATCTGCACATGTATACATGTATATGTATAACTGAATCACTTTGCTGAACACCCGAAACTAACACAACATTGTTAATCAACTATATTCCATTATAAAATAAAAATTAAAAGAAACCAAAATCACAAAAAATAGTTTCTATACACAGTTAGTTAGGATAAGGCTTCTATGATATCCCATTCTATGAACTGTCTACGTTAAATTTGTTAAGGAAAAAAAAACTATAATAGTAATTTACACTCAAGGTGTGTGGTCAGTTCAATTATAGCTAGTTAGTGGTGAAAGCATTATCAGGAAATACTATAAAATGTATAAAGTATATAAAATGCTCCAAGAACAACTGAGTTGGAAAGAGAATGGGTCAGAGAAGTTATTACAAAAAATGTTTGCATGAGTCTTGAAGAATACCTGCTAGTGAATCAGGTTCTGTTGCCTCTAGAAAACTACAGAGAAGAAATAACAAGCAGAGTTATCCACTAGAATCTGAGGCAGAAAAAAAGCTCCTTGGTATTGGGTCAGGTCATATTTTGTGTTTTTGTTCCATTTCCTACTTGAAGGGTTTCCATATTGTGATGAATCTGTGTGTGGCTGTAATGGGGGCTTCCATCTGTGATCCTGGAAGAGACAGGTCCTGGAGCATAAGCCTGGTCACTCATTGTCTTGGGAGGAAACTCAATTCAAACCCTAGGCAGAAGGACATCCGTATAGCACAACAGATAATCTCCTCAAGACCAGCTGCTCTTTGTTGTTTGGACATGGAATAGGACCCACATTACAGAATTTGGGACCAAGCTCTGTCCTGGGTGCCACATACTGTTTTCCTTCCTGGCAGGAACAATTGATGTAGCCTTTTCTGTAACAGTCGTGCCAATATGACACAATAGAAGAACAGGCCCATCAAATGTGAACCAGGGTTTTTGATGACTACAGAAAAGCCCTTGTTGAAATTAACTCTTGTTAATTAGAATCAAATTCCAAGGAGCTTACCTTCTGATATCCATGCATTTCCGGTTTCTCCCTATATGCCTCTCTCTCCCAGACCCATGACTCTACCAGATACCATTTCCCAGAAGTTAGCTTCCTGAGAGGAGGAGCACATGGGATTCTTCTCTGCATCCCAACTACTTAGCAGAAAGTTGGGCACATAACAGGTACTCGGTATGTTTATGGCAGAGAATTGAAACATGCCTTGAGGGTCAAATCAGCCTGAGTTTGGTTGGTTTTGTTAAAAGATAAATGATAGACATTTCACAGGATCCCAGCTACTACTCTGTTTTTTGGAACAAAAAAAAATAGGAAAAAATGATGGGCATTTTGGGGGGAATTCAAAGAAGAAGAAGACGTGATTCTAGGAAGAGCACTTCACAATCTAAGGGGAGAGTCAAAACAGAAGCATATGAGGATGCAAATGGCAATGCTGAATTTGAATAATGGTTCCAGCACAGCAGAAGAACAACACTAGACAGGTCACCTTCTATTGCCAAGTAAATGGAAAAATAATAAGTGCTGTAGAAGTTCAGAGGAGGGAGCGATTTTTGTCTTATTATACAGTCGGAAAAAGATATAGGGGTTGGGATGGAGGAGAGATACTTGACCTAGCTCTTGAAGGAATGGGTAAGGTATCTACAGTTTGAAGAGAGAGGAGAAGGTAGAATAGAATTAGCTTTAAGTAAAATACAGAGGAGGGGCATCCATCCGCAGAATGTGTGCATTGGAGAACAAAACAGGGTGGTTAGAGCAGAGTGGGAATGCCCCAAGGATTAGCAAGAGAAAATGGGGAAAACCGAGAGGTGGGAACCATATTATCCAGGAACTCTAGGGGCAATCTAAAACATGTTTCTTAAATAAACTTTGAGGAGGCCATAGGTCTTTGTCTTGACACTGAAAGAAATTAAAACAAGAAATGGATGCATGACATTATTTCACTTGCAGCCTGATTTAGCAATGTTGTTTCTAGTTTGCCTCTGCCGCTGCTTTTCCTAATTTCCTCACTGCACAAAGAAAATAAATAAATAAGTGTACTATAGTCTTATTTATCCTCCTTTGGACATTTCTTTACCAGGCAGATGGTCAATTAAGAGCACTAAACAATGACACTGTTTTCTCTGTAAACATTTTTTTCTAATAGCCTAACAAATGTAAGCCCGTGCTGCCATACTGCTGAATACCATCTTGACTTTCTAATTACAAAGAACTGTGTCTTGATAGTTACAATTACAGCTGTAACAATGATGCCAGGCCCTGAACAATACCGTGAGAGGCAAAGTGCTTATCTGAATATTCACAAATAAAGGCTTAAATTTATGCCAGAGATGTAGATGGAGGTTAAACAATTGGCAGGGAAAAAAAAAAAAGGTTGAAAACACTGGTTTTATGCCACAGATGTGAATTTGAATCCAATTACTCTGAAAAGAGAAAAAAAAAAAACTTGAAAAGGTGCTGTTTTCTTCTGTTTTAGTAATCAATAGGTTAAGGGATGGTTCAACTTAGCATGCTAATACCTCTAATCTTGATATTTGGCTACACTCTAGTATTTTCAAAGCATACTATCTTTTAAAGTGGATTTTTGTAAGGTACAAATGAGTATCTCCATGTTAAAATACAAGATAACCATTCTTCAATCAGCTAACCCATAAATGAAATAATATACAATTTTTGAGCAGCTAGTATATATGTCCAGTACTATTTTAATGAAGGCTTTATAACACAGTGATTAAGCTCCCTAGCGCTTTGAAGTCAGATGAATAGGCATCAAACAATCGTGTTCTGCCTCAGTTTCCTCATCTGTAAAATGGAAATAATAATGGCAATACCTATATAACTGTTAGCACTGAGTTGTAGTGAGGTTTAAAGAGTAGATATAAAGCATGCAATATGGTGATTGCTATAGTAAGTATTTACGATAGGGCAGCACGTGTTGTTATTACTGGAAAACAGGCTTCGGAACGAGTTTTTCAAATCCTGGAATAGGGAAGCAAAGGCGAATGTCTAGTAAGAGGGCGTCTACTTCAAGGACACCAGCGTCACTCAGTATCTCTGGGTGTGTCCACAGTCTTTCCATAACTCATCACCAAAAAGCATGATTACTTCATTGGACCAATGCAGAATTGCACTTTGCCATTAACAGCATTTAAAAATTTCAGCTGGGAATGTCCTTTCCAGCTCAGGGTTGAGAGTTAACATGGGGATTTATCAATGCTAATTATGTCTTATTTCCTTTTTCTTCAAATTATCGACAATCTACTATAGTACTAAGTCACGAAGTGGCCTCAAAAATATAAACAGAGTCATGTCCCCAGCCCTGGGTGGAATAAAAAATGTCCTTGTTTATTAGCCTCATTGTTTATTTAAAATAATATCCACAATAACTTATACTTAATTGTGCACTGTATACATGCCATGGCTAAGCCTGTTACATGTAAAAACTTTTTAGTCCTCCCAAAAACTTTATAAAAGAGTTAATATTTTATTTTATTCATTTTATAGATGAGTAAATCAAAGCAGACATTATGTAACTTGGTCAAAGTCAAATCATAAATAAGTGACCATAGATTTTTAACTCTCATGAGCACATTTACAATATGAGAATATATAAAGGCCCCAAAGCAAATAGGCGAAGACCTAGGCTTACTACATATGTTAAAACGTAAACACTTAGTTCTAGGTTTGGTTATGCTCAGTCACATTATGAGGAAGGCTTCCCCCTACTAATCATGTCCAGTTCACATGCACACAGCTGTCACAGTGAGCTGCAGAAGTTGCCCATCTAATCACATTATCGTTTCCGTTAAAGCTGTCACTGGCTTCCGCATTTGTATAGGATAAAGGCCAAGTCCTTTAGCTTTGGCACAACTGATCCCTGTGATCTAATCCTCACCTCACCTCTGAACATGCCTTCCTCACTTTCAAGCTGAGAATTGCAGTTCTGTGAACAGCCCCTGCTGCTTCACACCTTCTTGCCTTTGTCCCTGCTTTCTGGATGCCCAGGACGAAGGACAAACATCATTTTCGTCACAGACTTGCCTTAAGCCCACCAGGTGGCACAGTGCACACTATCAACATGTGTCCCCCATCATCACTCAATACACCTGAGTCCTGGTATTGCACAATTTATTTCCTTGGTTTTCTCCCTTTATTAGACTTTTAAACTCCTATACAATAGAAAATCTGTCTTAATGGCTGTTTTATCTCTAACATCTAGATCCATGCAAATAAACACTCAGTGAATGTTGAGTGAATGTAAAAGATTAGAAAGAAAAGTCTTTAAAAGGATCCCAGGAGAAGAACATAGAAAACCTCACCCAGCCTCACGGACTTAAATAGTCAGTCTGAAAAATGTAACTGAGCCGTGACACTCTCCTTGTTTATCTACAATAAGCATTTGGAGTAATAACCTTTCCTTTGTCCCTTCTTTTCTCCCACTGAATTAGAGATCTGAAGATGGGCCCTCACAGTTATATGCTTTAGAATCTGATGGGATAAGGAGTGGATAGAGACCATTATCTTTGAGATATTGCCTTTTCAGAGATTTTATTACGTTAGAGAACTCATGAACTGTCTTGCCAGGCCTTGGATTAGCAGGGCATATGGTTGTCTCTTCAGGTAAGAGATTGTAAGCTCCGTGAAACCAAGATCTATGTCTAATTCATCTGGATTCGAATCTACCATGTGAACCATGCCGAACAACTGTCAAATGCGTGTGTGGGTTAGGTAACCTATTGTTGAGAAGAGAGAGAAAATAACCTGTTGGGTGGGTATGGTATTTCAGATTCTGTTTATACAAAGAATAATCTTGAGTCCTTACATTTTCCAAATTCACAACAGAAATAGAACTCCATGGGAAGAAAAACTAACTCTGAGGTTTTTATCCTGAATGACCGAGCGTACATGGTGGTAGTTACCACAATGGAAAGACGAGGAGAAGAATAGGTTGGGTTCAGTTCAGTTTGGCCATGTTCATTCTGAGACATTTATTAGACATTCAAAGGGAGATGCAGAGTAGACAGACGGATATATGAATCTGGGGCTCACGGGAGACATCAAGTTTAGAGACGTCAATCAGGGTGTCAGTAACATGGCATTTGCAGCCATAGGACTGGATGTGATGACCTACGGACTATGTGAAGACAGAGGAGGTGTGTAAGGCTGAGAACTGGAGCACTCAAAAAGTTTAGAGGTTGAGAGGAAGAGAAAAGTCCATCAGAGGAATCTAAGAAGTATTAATCAATAAGGTAGGAGAGAGTGATATTGAGGTAGAAAGTTCCAAGGAGGGAGTGATCAGCTGTGTCAAATGCTGCAGAATTGTCAAGTGAGATAAGGTCTGAGAATTAAATGCTGGATTGAGCAATGTGGAAAAATTCCAAAATTTAGATGACTAT
The DNA here is from genome assembly GCF_002837175.3 of Physeter macrocephalus. Lineage (NCBI taxonomy): Eukaryota > Metazoa > Chordata > Mammalia > Artiodactyla > Physeteridae > Physeter > Physeter macrocephalus. The sequence goes on from NC_041225.1 coordinate 74,793,801, forward strand.
GGTTTACTTATTACAGAATACATAATAATTGACTTTTTTTTTTTTTTGGATAAGTCATCCTTCTAGCTGTTGTGCTTTTTCCTTGAGTACCACCCTTTCAGTCTGTGCAGGGAAGAGACTTCCCCATGTTTCTGGTGGGGGCTTAAACCTCAAGGAACTGAAGCAAGGATCACACATCATTAAGGAAAGGTCAGTTCCCAGGCATAAATTGTTATTTTTTTCCCTCCCATTTCCATATTACAAAGGTGCCTCAGGCTTCCTGGAGTTTCTATTAAGAATTCCAAATCTCCCAGCAATGATTTTTAAATACTCGCTTTCCCTAAGACAGTTCTCTTTAGCTTGGTTCATCCCCACAACATAGTCAGGGCCCTTCAATCACGGTAGAAGTCTTTTATCACTCTGACTCTACTCCATCCTGTACACAATCTCTAGATTAACCTTTCCAGAACAATGCATTCATAATGGTAATAGCTATAATTAATCTACTCTATATTATCTTCCTTAATCTCGTGCACATAATAGGCACCCAAATATTTCTCGTGTGGTTTGAAATTAGGTAATTTTAAAAAGTGCATTCTTAAATCGCTTCCTTTTGATTAGTAAGATTCATTTTATTTTTGTTCTCTCTGCCTAGCTATTTTTAAATATAATGAGAGAACAGTATCTCTAGATAGTGTGTGAAAGCATTTTAATACTTTAATAATTCCATATAATTCGAAATGATCTTTTCCCCCTCATACTTTACGGTAAATAATAAGCACATAGATGAAAAATACGTGTTTTGTATCCAAGGAAAGAGCTATTAAGTATTACCAAAAGATGGAGAACATTTTTATCTTAAGTCAGCCACATAAATACCCATTAATTTTTTTAATGATTTTATTTGGTTGATGGAGTATTACATCTCCAAATTACATAGTTTAGATTTCCCATTACGCACTCCTTATGGATCATATGCATATTCACAAAGTTATACAGAAGATTCTATGATGGGAAGGAGCCAATTTTCATTTTCTCTGTTCTTGTTTGAAGAACCAAAACTGTTAAAGGGATAAAGCACTCAGAAGTGCCTGTTCCAGGTTAATTGTCTCAAATTGCTCATTTAAAGCACCATTATAGTACAGCAAAACCAGTTAATCTGCTCTGAAGCTTCCTTTTTTATGACCGTAGCTACATTTGGTGAAATGGCACCTTTGGCAACCACCCAAATTGGATAAAATTGCCATTTTTCTTGGAACCTGGAAAGAATAACACATGTTTTGAAATCACTTCATATCGTGTGGCTCTAAATGGTAAGCTGAATGTTAGTCTTGCTCTGGAATTCACTCATTTTGGCATCTTCTGATCTGACCCTAAATTTCCTTTGCTTTACTGATGTGAGTCAAGGATGTGCTTTTGCGTGCAATACATAGGTAGGAGATGGGGGGAGGGTGCAGAGGAAACTAGCAAGAGAAATTGTGGCAATATTTTTAAACATCACAACCGTATAAGAAAATGATGTGTCCCTGCACTGACACTTGTGCACAACTTTCAGCTGATGGTACCTTTATTATTGGAAACACTGTAGTTTGAGAGCCTCTTCAATGTCGACATAACTAGCAGGTGCCGCGATCATAATGGTAAAAACATTCACTTATTAATCAGCGCACATAATTCCTCTCTAATGCTGTCAATTTAAGATGGCAACCCGAATTTTTTTTTTTTTTTGGAGTGGGGAGGAGGGTCAACAATTTAATGAATCTCGTCTGCATTTTAATTCCAACCTAATAATCTGCCTCCGGCTCTTTTCCCTCCCTCACTCTGAGAACATTTCTCTGGATCCTGCTATTAAGCACAATGGGATATTTACCTTCCTACCTCAGTTATGCATTTAGGATGGGGAAACAGCCAGATAGCCAGACCCCCCAACCCAAGTAGAACTAATGTTAACCTGTCACCAGCCCTCACTGGCATCATCCTCAAATTCCCTCAAATTCCATTTGTTTGTATAGTCTCCTCCTTCCCTGATTCTGACACTGTCGTGCTTTGCAGGTTTCTTTTATTAAACACCACTGGGACCCAGACTCAGAAATGTGCAGTATGTTGACATAGTTAAAATAAATAAATACAACCCATTGCCAGAAATATTTAAAAATTCATCTAAATGTGCTCTTGTCAGAGATGATTTGTTTTCATCCAAACAGGGAAGACTGATGGCTTCAGGATGGACTGGGTAGAGAGACTCCATCTTCTCATTCACTCCTTCATTCATTCATGCCTTCATTCATTTCCTTATAAAAAAGCAACCCGCCACCCCTTGCTCGCTATGTCAAATGTAAACAGAATAGACTTTGTTATTAGGAGAGATGTGACTCCAAGTGTCTGAGCTGCAGAGTGACAGCCGGCTCCTCTCTGAATTTCAGGCAGCCTCTGTCACTTGCCTTGACAATGAAGGAAGTTAATATATTCATGACATTACCACACATGCATTCACAATTCACAGCATATTGTATTGTTTACCCCTGTTCTTTTGTACTACTGCATGTAGTAATTTGCCTTCTAGCAACAGAAAAATTCCTCAACTTTAAATTTTACCCTCACTTTATTTACCCTTAATAGAAAAACCACTGCTTCCTGGCCCATCCGTGGTTGGCAAGACCACCTTTCTGCAGCATTGCAAACAGATAAATGTCAGATTTTACATTTTGATCAGATGTGTCTACAGTCATTTCCTATACATATTCCTCATCTTTTGCCTCCCACGCCTTCCTTTGGCAGTCATTGCCGCCCTTCCTGTGTATTCTTAGCACATTTGGTACTAGGTGGCCAGCTCTTATAAGGGAGAGGACAGCAGTGAGAGTGAGAGGAGAGGGGCATGGATTAGGAGTCATACTCTCACAATAGGGGCAATGCTGGTGAAAATGAGGAGCATCCTGAAACTCTGCTGTTTCACCATTTACGTTCAAGAAGCCCGGGGTGCTCCTTGTTTTCATCCACAGTGACACCTCCTTTGGTTTATTCATCACTCCCACTGGACTGCATACACTTCCCCACATGCATGGATCCCCACCACTCATTTAAGACCCATCTATGGGACACTGATCACTCAGCCTCATTGGTCTAACTTATTTATTCCTAAGGGGTGCAAACTCGTAATAATGTTGAATACTTAGACAGATGGTTTTGCTATGATGGGTACTGGGTAGAGTGAGTTGTTGTTCTCAGATACTGCACTATTGTTCTTCAGAATTTTGCTGTTGGAGACCAGAATTGAAAGGTGCTCTAATGGCTTAGGGCAACTTTGTGGAGGTGGGCTGGAGGAGGCAAGCAGTCTGAGTTAGCAAGACATATTAGCTGTTTCATTTTCCTCACAGTGATGAGCTGTCTGCATTCCAATGCATGTCACACAATTCCCGGGCTGAGAGAGGCCGTGAGGGGGTCACTCAGTCCAATGCCCTGCCTTTGAGTAGAATCATATTAAAAAACACCCTATGTTAAAAGTCTTCAAGACAACCTATGCCCCTAAGTCCAAATGAATGTTGAAACCCTTTCTTAAACTAGACACGGTCTTGTCTGCAATTTAAAAGCATCTCCTGTTCTGTTAGAGAGAAAGCATTTGGTTGTTCTTTATATTCAAACACTTTTCACACTTGAGAATTATAATTAAGTTACATTCTCTCAAATTCTGCTGCTCTTAGAGAGTAGGCTATATAATTCAGTTTACTTCTGTAATCTCCTGGTTTCTTTGTACTAGTTATTTTTTGTTTGTTTATTTTTCTTTTTATTTCCATTACTCTAGGAGGTGGGTCAAAACATTTTCCTCACAGTGATGAGCTGTCTGCATTCCAATGCATGTCACACAATTCCCGGGCTGAGAGAGGCCGTGAGGGGGTCACTCAGTCCAATGCCCTGCCTTTGAGTAGAATCATATTAAAAAACACCCTATGTTAAAAGTCTTCAAGACAACCTATGCCCCTAAGTCCAAATGAATGTTGAAACCCTTTCTTAAACTAGACACGGTCTTGTCTGCAATTTAAAAGCATCTCCTGTTCTGTTAGAGAGAAAGCATTTGGTTGTTCTTTATATTCAAACACTTTTCACACTTGAGAATTATAATTAAGTTACATTCTCTCAAATTCTGCTGCTCTTAGAGAGTAGGCTATATAATTCAGTTTACTTCTGTAATCTCCTGGTTTCTTTGTACTAGTTATTTTTTGTTTGTTTATTTTTCTTTTTATTTCCATTACTCTAGGAGGTGGGTCAAAAAAGATCTTGCTGTGATTTATGTCAAAGAGTGTTCTTCGTATGTTTTCCTCTTAGAGTTTTATAGTGTCCAGTCTTACATTAAGGTCTTTAATCCATTTTGAGGGTTTTTTTTTGTTTCTTTGTTTGTTTTTTGCGGTACGTGGGCCTCTCACTGCTGTGGCCTCTCCGTTGTGGAGCACAGGCTCTGGACGCGCAGGCTCAGCGGCCATGGCTCACGGGCCCAGCTGCTCCGCGGCGTGTGGGATCTTCCCGGACCGGGGCACGAACCCGTGTCCCCTGCATTGGCAGGCGGACTCTCAACCACTACACCACCAGGGAAGCCCTTGAGTTTATTTTTGCGTATGGTATTAGGGAGTGTTCTAATTTCATTCTTTCACACGTAGCTGTCCAGTTTTCCCAGTACCACTTATTGAAGAGACTGTGTTTTCGCCATTGTATATCCTTGCCTCCTTTGTCATAGATTAGTTGACCATAGTCTCGTGGGTTTATCTCTGGGCTTTCTATCCTGTTCCATTGATCTACATTTAAGTTTTTGTGACTACCATATTGTCTTCATTACTGTAGCTTTGTAGTATAGTCTGAAGTCAGGGAGTCTGATTTCTCCAGCTCCGTTTATTCCCTTAAGTTTGCTTTGGCTATTCGGGATCTTTTGTGTCTGCATACAGATTAAAGATTTTTTTTTCTAGTTCTGTAAAAAATGCCATTGGAAATTTGATAGGGATTGCATTGAATCTGTAGATTGCTGTGGGTAGTATAGTCATTTTCACAATATTTATTCTTCCAGTCCAAGAACATGGTATATCTCTCCATCTGTGTCATCTTTGATTTCTTTCTTGAGTGTCCTATAGTTTTCTGAGTACAGCTTTTTTACCTCCTTAGGTAGATTTATTCCTAGGTATTTTATTCTTTTTGTTGTGGTGGTGAATGGGATTGTCTCCTTAATTTCTCTTTCTGATATTTTGTTGTTAGTGTATAGGAATGGAAGAGACTTCTGTGCATTAATTTTGTATCCTGCAACTTTACCAAATTCATTGATTAGCTCTAGTAGTTTTCTGGTGGCATCTTTAGGATTATTTATGTATAGTATCATGTCATCTGCAAACAGCAACAGTTTTACTTCTTCTTTTCCAATTTTTGTATTCCTTTTATTTCTTTTCTTTTTCTTTTCTAATTGCTGTGGCTAGGACTTCCAAAACTATGTTGAATAATAGTGGCAAGAGTGGACATCCTTGTCTTGTTCCTGATCTTAGAGGAAATGCTTTCAGTTTTTCACCATTGAGAATGAGGTTTGCTGTGGGTTTGTCATATATGGCCTTTATTATGTTGAGTTAGGCTCCCTCTCTGCCCACTTTCTGGATGGTTTCTATCATTAATGGATGTTGAATATTGTCAAAAGTTTTTTCTGCATCTATTGAGATGATCATATGGTTTTTCTCCTTCAATTTGTTAATATGGTTTATCACATTGAATGATTTGCGTATATTGAAGAATCCTTGCATTCCTGGGATAAACCCCACTTGATCATGGTGTACGATCCTTTTAATGTGTTCTTGGCTTCTGTTTGCTAGTGTTTTGTTGAGAATTTTTGTATCTATGTTCATCAGTGATATTGGTCTGTAATTTTCTTTTTTTGTGATATCTTTGTCTGGTTTTGGCATCAGGGTGATGATGGCTTCATAGAATGATCTTGGGAATATTCTTTCCTCTGCAATTTTTTGGAAGAGTTTGAGAAGGATGGGTGTTAGCTCTTCTCTAAATGTTTGATAGAATTGACCTGTGAAGCCATCTGGTCCTGGACTATTGTTTGTTGGAAGATTTTTAATCACAGTTTCAATTTTATTACTTGTGATTGGTCTGTTCATATTTTCTATTTCTTCCTGGTTCAGACTTGGAAGGTTATACCTTTCTAAGAATTTGTCTATTACTTCCAGGTTGTCCATTTTATTGGCATAGAGTTACTTGTAGTAGTCCCATATGATGCTTTGTATTTCTGCGGTGTCCGTTGTACCTTCTCCTTTTTCATTTCTAATTTTATTGATTTGAGTCCTCTCCCTCTTTTTCTTGATGAGTCTGGCTAAAGGTTTATCAATTTTGTTTATCTTCTCAAAGAACCAGCTTTTGGCTAAAGGTTTATCAATTTTGTTTCTCTTCTCAAAGAACCAGCTTTTAGTTTTATTGATCTTTGCTATTGTTTTCTTTGTTTCTATTCATTTATTTCTATTCTGATCTTTATGTTTTCTTTCATTCTACTAACTTTGGGTTTTGTTTGATCTTCTTTCTCTAGTTCCTTTAGGTGTAAGGTTAGATTGTTTATTTGAGATATTTCTTTTTTCTTGCAGTAAAATTGTATTACTATAAACTTCCCTCTTACAGCTGCTTTTGCTGCATCCCATAGGTTTTGGATTTTTGTGTTTTCGTTGTCATTTTTCTCTAGGTATTTTTTTATTTCCTCTGATTTCTTCAGTGATCTCTTGGTTATTTAGTAATGTATTGTTTATCCTCCATGTGTTTGTGTATTTTACAGTTTTTTTCCCTCTAATTGATTTTAATCTCATAGCGTTGTGGTCAAAATTGATATGATTTCAATTTTCTTAAATTTACCAAGGCTTGATTTGTGCCCCAGTCTATTCTGGAGAATGTTCTGTGTGCACTTGAGAAGAAAGTGTAATCTGCTGTTTTTGGATGGAATGTCCTATAAATATCAATTAAATATATCTGGACTATTGTGTCATTTAAAGCTTTTGTTTTCATAATAATTTTCTGTCTGGATGATCTGTCTATTGGTGTAAGTGGGGTGTTAAAGTCCCCCTCTATTACTGTGTTACTGTCGATTTCCTCTTTTATAGCTGTTAGCATTTGCTTTATGTATTGATGTGCACCTATGTGGGAGCATATATATTTATAATTGTCATATCTTCTTCTTGGATTGATCCCTTAGTCATTATGTAGTGTCCTTTCTTGTCTCTTGTAGCAGTCTTTTTTTTTAAACATCTTTATTGGAGTGTAATTGCTTTACAATGGTGTGTTAGTTTCCGCTTTATAACAAAGTGAATCAGCTGTACATACACATACATCCCCACATCTCCTCCCTCTTGCCTCTCCCTCCCACCCTCCCTATCCTACCCCTCTAGGTGGTTACAAAGCACTGAGCTGATGTCCCTGTGCCCTGAGGCTGCTTCCCACTAGCTATCTACTTTACATTTGGTAGTATATATAAGTACATGCCACTCTCTCACTTCGTCCCAGCTTACTCTTCCCCCTCCCCATGTCCTCAAGTCCATTCTCTACACTGCTTCCCCGTGCCCCCGCCCCCACCATGTCCTCAAGTCCATTCTCTACCTCTGTGTCTTTATTCCTGTCCTGCCCCTAGGTTCTTTATAACCATTTTTTAGATTCCATATATATGTGTTAGCATACGGTACTTGTTTTTCTCTTTCTGACTTACTTCACCCTGTATGACAGACTCTAGGTCCATC
>NC_041225.1:74801838-74863366 GCF_002837175.3 Physeter macrocephalus
TCTAATGATTAGTGATGTTGAGCATTCTTTCATGTGTTTGTTGACTATCTGTATATCTTCTTTGGGGAAATGTCTATTTAGGTCTTCTGCCCATTTTTGTTAGGCTGTTTATTTTTTTTTTGACATTGAGCTGCATGAGCTGGTTGTATATTTTAGAAATTAATCGTTAGTCAGTTGCTTCACTTGCAAATATTTTCTCCCATTCTGAGAGTTGTCTTTTCATTTTGTTTATGGTTTTCTTTGCTGTGCAAAAGCTTTTAAGTTTCATTAGGTTCCCTTTGTTTATTTTTCTTTTTATTTCCATTTCTCTAGGAGGAGGGTAAAAAAGAATCTTGGTGTGATTTATGTCATAGAATGTTCTGCCTATGTTTTCCTCTAAGAATTTTATAGTTTCTGGCCTTACATTTAGGTCTTTAATCCATTTTAAGTTTATTTTTGTGTATGGTGCTAGAGAGTGTTCTAATTTCATTCTTTTACATGTAGCTGTCCAGTTTTCCCAGCACCACTTATTGAAGAGGCCGTCTTTTCTCCATTGTATATTCCTGCCTCCTTTATCAAAAATAAGGTGACAATATGTGTGTGGGTTTATCTCTGGGCTTTCTATCCTGTTCCATTGATCTATATTTCTGTTTTTGTGCCAGTACAATACTGTCGTGATTATTGTAGGTTTGTAGTATAGTCTGAAGTCAGGGAGCCTGATTCCTCCAGCTCCTTTTTTTTTTTTTTTCTCAAGATTATTTTGGCTATTCAGGGTCTTTTGTGTTTCCATATAAATTGTGAATTTTTTTGTTCTAGTTGTGTGAAAAATGCCATTGCTGGTTTGATAAGGATTGCATTCAATCTGTAGATTGCTTTCGGTAGTATAGTCATTTTCACAATGTTGATTCTTCCAAACCAAGGACATGGTATATCTCTCCATCTGTTTGTGTCATCTTTTATTTCTTTCATCAGTATCTTACAGTTGTCTACATACAGGTCTTTTGTCTCCTTAGGTAGGTTTATTCCTAGGCATTTTATTCTTTTTGTTGAAATGGTAAATGGGAGTGTTTCCTTAATTTCTCTTTCAGATTTTTCATCATTAATGTATAGGAGTGCAAGAGATTTCTGTGCATTAATTTTGTATCCTGCTACTTTACCAAATTAGTTGATTAGTTCTGGTACGTTTCTGGTAGTGTCTTTAGGGTTCTCTATGTATAGTATTATGTCATCTGCAAACAGTGACAGCTTTACTTCTTCTTTTCCGATTTGGATTCGTTTTAGTTCTTTTTCTTCTCTGATTGCTGTGGCTAAAACTTCCAAAGCTATGTTGAATAATAGTACTGGGACTGGAAAACCTTGTCTCGCTCCTGATCTTAGAGGAAATGGTTTCAGCTTTTTGCCATTGAGAACGATGTTGGCTGTGGGTTTGTGTTTGTCATATATGCCTTTATCATGTTGAGGTAAGTTCCCTCTATGCCTACTTTGTGGAGTGTTTTTGTCATAAATGGTGCTGAATTTTGTCAAAAGCTTTTTCTGCATCTATTGAGATGATCATATAATTTTTCTCCTTCAATTTGTTAATATGGTTTATCATTTGCTTATATTGAAGAATCCTTGCATTCCTGGGATAAACCCCACTTGATCATGGTATATGATACTTTTAATGTGCTGTTGGATTCTGTTTGCTAGTATTTTGTTGAGGATTTTTGCATCTATGTTCATCATTGATATTGGACTGTAGTTTTCTTTCTTTGTGGCATCTTTGTCTGGTTCTGGTATCAGGGCAATGGTGGCTTTGTAGAATGAGTTTGGGAGTTTTCCTCCATCTGTTATATTTTGGAAGATTTTGAGAAGGATAGGTGTTAGCTCTTCTCTAAATGTTTGATAGAATTTGCCTGTGAAGCCATCTGGTCCTGGGCTTTTTTTGTTGGAAGATTTTTAATCACAGTCTCAATTTCAGAGCTTGTGATTGGTTTGTTTATATTTTCTATTTCTTCCTGGTTCAGTCTCGGAAGACTGCTTTTCTAAGAATTTGTCCATTTCTTCCAGGTTATCCATTTTATTGGCATATAGTTGTTTGTAGTAATCTCTCATGATCCTTTGTATTTCTGCAATGTCAGTTGTTACTTCTTTTCATTTCTAATTCTGTTGAATTGATTTTTCTCCCTTTTTTTCTTGATGAATGTGGTTAATGGTTTATCCATTTTGTTTATCTTCTCAAAGAACCAGCTTTTAATTTTATTGATCTTTGCTAATGTTTCCATCATTTCTTTTTCATTTATTTCTGATCTGATCTTTATGATTTCTTTCTTTCTGCTAACTTTGGGGTTTTTTTCTTCTTTCTCTAATTGCATTAGGTGTAAGGTTAGGTTATTTATTTGAGATGTTTCTTGTTACTTGAGGTAGGATTGTATTGCTATAAACTTCCCTCTTACATCTGCTTTTTCTGCATCCCATAATTTTTTGGTCATCGTGTTCTCATTGTCATTTTTCTCTAGGTATTTTTTGATTTCCTCTTTGATTTCTTCAGTGATCTCTTGGTTATTAAGTAATGGGTTGTTTAGCCTCCAAGTGTTTGTATTTTTTACAGATTTTTCCTGTATTTGATATCTAGTCTCATAGCACTGTGGTTGGACAAAGATACTTGATACGATTTCAATTTTCTTAAATTTACCATGGTTTGATTTGTGACCCAGGATATGATCTACTCTGGAGAATGTTCCATGAGCACTTGAGAAGAAAGTGTATTATGTTGTTTTTGGATGGAATGTCCTATAAATATCAATTAAGTCCATCTTGTTTATTGTATCATTTAAAGCTTGTGTTTCCATATATATTTTCATTTTGGATGATCTGTCCATTGGTGACACTGGGGTGTTAAAGTCCCCTACTATGATTGTGTTACTGTTGATATCCCCTTTTATGGCTGTTAGCATTTGCCTTAGGTATTGAGGTGCTCCTATGTTGGGTGCATAAATATTTACAATTGTTATATCTTCTTCTTGGATTGATCCATTGATCATTATGTAGTGTCCTTCTTTGTCTCTTGTAATAGTCTTTATTTTAATGTTATTTTGTCGGATATGAGAAATGCTACTCCAGCTTTCTTTTGATTTCCATTTGCATGGAATATCTTTTTCCATCCCCCCACTTTCAGTCTGTATGTGTCCCTGGGTCTGAAGTGGGTTTCTTATAGACAGCATATATACAGGTCTTGTTTCTGCGTCCATTCAGCCAGTCTGTGTGTTTTGGTTGGAGCATTTAATCCATTTACATTTAAGGTAGTTATCGATGTGTATGTTCCTATTACCATTTCTTAATTGTTTTGGGTTTGTTATTGTAGGTGTTTTCCTTGTCTTCTGTTTCCTGCCTAGACAAGTTCCTTTAGCATTTTTTATAAGCTGGTTTTGTGGTGCTGAATTCTCTTAGCTTTTGCTCATCTGTAAAGGTTTTAATTTCTCCATCGAATCTGAATGAGATCCGTGCTTGGTAGAGTAATCTTGGTTTTAGGTTTTTCCCTTTCATCACCTTAAATATGTCCTGCCACTCCCTTCTGGCTTGCAGAGTTTCTGTTGAAAGTTCAGCTGTTAACCTTATGGGGATTCCCTTGTATGTTATTTGTTGTTTCTTCCTTGCTGCTTTTTATATTTTATCCTTGTATTTAATTTTTGATAGTTTGATTAATATGTATCTTGGCATGTTTATCCTTGGATTTATCCTCTATGGGACTCTCTGTGCTTCCTGGACTTGAGTAACAATTTCCTTTTCCATATTAGGGAAGTTTTCAACTATAATCTCTTCAAATATTTTCTCAGTCCCTTCTTTTTCTCTCTCCTTCATCTGCTGTGTGTTTCTCTGTCTTCTCATTTTGCTTAACTTACTGTGTTTGGGGTCTCTTTTTTGCAGGCTGCAGGTTCATACTTCCCGTTGTTTTTGGTGTCTGCCCCCAGTGGCTAAGGTTGGTTCAGTGGGTTGTTTAGGCTTCCTGGTGGAGGGGACTAATGCCTGTGTTCTGGAGGATGAGGCTGGATCTTGTCTTTCTGGTGGACAAGACCATGTCTGGTGGTGTGTTTTGGGTTGTCTGTGACCTTATGATTTTAGGCAGCCTCTCTGCTAATGGGTGGTGTTGTTTTCCTCTCTTGCTAGTTGTTTGACATAGAGTGTCCAGCACTGAAGCTTGCTGGTCGTCGAGTGGATCTGGGTTTTAGCATTGAGATGGAGATCTCTGGGAAAGCTTTCGCTATTTGATATTATGTGGAGCTGGGAGGTCTCTGGTGGACTGATGTCCTGAACTCGGCTCTCACACCTCAGAGGCACAGTCCTGACACCTGGCTGGAGCACCAAGACCCTGTCGGCCATGCGGAAAAAGAGAAAAAACAAAAACAAAAAAACCTTTGTTCCCAAAGTTCACCGCCTCAATTTTGGTATAATTCATTGTCTTTTAAGGTGTTCCACAGATGCGGGGTACATCAGGTTGATTGTGGAGATTTAATGCAATGCTCCTGAGGCTTCTGGGAGAGATTTCCTTTTCTCTTCTTTGTTTGCACAGCTCCTGGTGTTCAGCTTTGGATTTGGCCCTGCCTCTGTGTGTAGGTTGCCTGAGGGTGACTCTTCTTTGCTCAGACAAGATGGGGTTAAAGGAGCAGCTGATTAGGGGGCTCTGGCTCACTCAGGCCGGGGAGGTGAAGGGGTACAGAATGCAGGGTGAGCCTGCGGTGGCAGGGGCTGGCGTGACGTTGCACCAGCCTGAGGCATGCCATGTGTTCTCCTGGGGAAGTTTTCCCTGGATTACGGGACACTGGCAGTGGCGGGCTGCACAGGCTCCTGGGAGGGGAGGTGTGGATAGTGACCTGTGCTTGCACACAGGCTTCCTGGTGGCTGTAGCAGCAGCCTTAGCGTTTCATGCCCATCTGTGGTGCCCGTGTTGATAGCCGTGGATCATGCCTGTCTCTGGAGCTCGTTTAGGCTGTGCTCTGAATCCCCTCTCCCCGCACACCCCAAAACAATGGTCTCTTGCCTATTAGGCAGGTCCAGACTTTTTCCCAGACTCCCTCCTGGCTAGTTTTGGCACGGTACCGCCCTTCAGGCTGTGTTCACGCAGCCAACCCCAGTCCTCTCCCTGAGATCTGACCTCCAAAGCCCAAGCCTCAGCTCCCAGTCCCCACCAGTTCTGGCTGGCAGGTGAGCAGACAAGCCTCTTGTGTTGGTGGCTGCTGGTTGGCACCGATCCTCTGTGCAGGAATCAATCTCTCTGTTGTGCCCTCTGCACCCCTGTTGCTGCACTCTCCTCCATGGCTCTGAAGCTTCCCCTCTGCCATCCCGTCTCCGCCAGTAAAGGCGCTTCCTCGTGTGTGGAAACCTTTCCTCCTTCACAGCTCCCTCCCACTGGTGCAGGTCCCGTCCATATTCTTTTGTCTCTGTTGTTTCTTTTTTCTTTTGCTCTACCCAGGTACTTGGGGAGTTTCTTGCCTTTTGGGAAGTCTGAGGTCTTCTGCCAATGTTCAGTAGGTGTTCTGTAGGAGTTGTTCCACATGTAGATGTATTTCTGATGTATATGTGGGGAGGAAGGCAATCTCCACGTCTCACTCCTCCACCATCTTGAAGGAGCCATTCTTGTAACATTCTTTATTTTAAAGTCTATTTCATCTGATATGAGTATTGCTACTCCAGCTTTCTTGTGATTTCCATTTGCATGGAATATCTTTTTCATCCCCTCACTTTGTCTTTATGTGTCCCTAGGTCTGAAGTGGGTCTCTAGTAGACAGCATATAGATGGGTCTTGTTTTTTTATCTATTCATTGAGCCTGTGTCTTTTGGTTGGAGCATTTAATCCATTCACATTTAAGGTGATTATCGATATGTATTATCCTATTACCATTTTCTTAACTGTTTTGCATTTGTTTTTGTAGGTCCTTTTCTTCTCTTGTGTTTCCTGCCTAGAGAAGTTCCTTTAGCTTTGTTGTAGAGTTGGTTTGGTGGTGCTGAATTCTCTTAGCTTTTGCTTGTCTGTAAAGCTTTTGATTTCTCCATTGAATCTGAATGAGATCCTTGCTGAGTAATCTTGGTTGTAGGTTCTTCCCTTTCATCACTTGAAATATATCATGCCATTCCCTTTTAGCTTGTAGAGTTTCTGCTGAGAAGTCAGCTGTTAAACTTATGGGAGTTCCCTTGTATGTTATTTGTCATTTTTCCCTTGTTGCTTTTAATAATTTTTGTCTTTAATTTTTGTCAATTTGATTACTATGTGACTCGGCATGTTTCTCCTTGGATTTAACCTGCCTGGGACTCTCTGCACTTCCTGGACTTGGGTGGCTATTTCTTTTCTCATGTTAGAGAAGTTTTCAACTATAATCTCTTCAAATATTTTCTCAGGTCCTTTCTCTCTCTCTTTTCCTACATAGACCCCTATAATGCGAATGTTGGTGCGTTTAATGTTGTCCCAGAGGTCTCTTAGGCTGTCTTCATTTATTTTCATTCTTTTTTCTTTATTCTGTTCCACGGCAGTGAATTCCACTCCTCTGTCTTCTAGGTCACTTATCCGTTCTTCTGCCTCATTTACTCTGCTATTGCTTTCTTCTAGTGTATTTTTTCATTTCAGTTATTGTATTGTTCATCTCTGTTTGTTCTTTAATTCTTCTAGGTCTTTGTTTAACATTTCTTGCATCTTCTCGATCTTTGCCTCTGTTCTTTTTCAAGGTCCTGGATCATCTTCACGATTATTATTCTGAATTCTTTTTCTGGAAGGTTGTCTATTTCTACTTCATTTATTTGTTTTTCTGTGGTTTTATTTTATTCCTTCATCTGTTACATAGGCTCCTGCCTTTTCATTTTTTCTGTCTTTCTGTGAATGTGGTTTTCTTTCCACAGGCTGCAGGATTGTAGTTCTTCTTGCTTCTGCTGTCTACCCTCTGGTGGATGAGGCTATCTAAGAGGCTTGTGCAAGCTTCCTGTGTACTCGTTATTTATTGTTTCATCTGTATATGTTTATCCAATTAACTTGTAAGCTCATATTGGTCAGGAAGAGTCTTTTATAAATTCTTATAATGGATAAAATAGAGGCTCTAGAGTAGTGATTCTCAATCATGGCTGCATATTCAGATCACCTGCAAGGATACTTTAAAATACTGATGCCTGGGCTATACCCTCAGATTGAATTAAATGGTGTAGGGTGCAAGAGGATGTGGTAATTTATTAAAAACTGCCAGGTGATTCTAATTGAGAATCTAATCTCAATCTCTAATTGAGAGTGTGATCTTGGGGAGATTGCTTAACATCACTAAGTCTTTATTTCTTTATGTAAGAAATACGGATAAAATAGCTTTCATAACCACCTTTTTCTTGGAAGATTAAAGAGTTTATGTATATAAAAGCCTTAAGCAGGATACTGGGACCAGAGCATATTATCAATAAATGTTAGTATTAATATTAAGGTTATTATTGTTTGGCCAAAGTATCTCACATGTTATTGGAAACTTAACAGGCACTTGATAAATGCATATTAACTCATAGCTTCAGGTCATTTAGCCAGTTAATCCACATGATGTGAAAAATGTTAAACAAGGTAAGTATCAGAGTAATTCAAGCCAAAATATAGTTTCACCTTGCATATCAAAATGCTTGAGAAATATATGTTTTGGCACGTGATCTAGGTAATTGTACTTGTTCACACTTTCCTCATTCATAGAGAATAAATGCATTGGCTGTGGACTGGGAGGTTTATAGTGGACAAAGAAAAGGGTCATAATATTTGAAGAATATAGTCAAAATATGAAGAATTACAAAATTCTTATGGCAACCAGATGTTGCCAATCAAGGACATTACAGCATTATAAGAGTGATAAGATTATCATCAAGCTAAAGATAATAATAACTTTTCACATGCATTATATTTCATTATAATAGACTAATCCAACAAGTTATCTGAGAAATCTAGCCACCTTTATTCTAAAGATGAGTAAGCTAAGTCTAAGAAAGACAAAATGATTTGACTACAAATAGCTATGATGTAAAATATGATAAATTGAGATAGAATCAAACCAAAAAACTTAGAATCAGAGAAGGAAAGAGTTACTTCTGATGTAGATGATGAATGAAAGCTTTATAGAGGTGATGATATGTAATCTATGTATGGAAACAATGATGTGGTTTAAAAAGGCAGAAAAAAAAGAATAGAGCATTTTAGACAAAGGGAATGAATAGAATAAGCCAAGCAAGGGACTTGGTTGACAGGAGCATAATGTGCATCCCAAAAGGGAATGTATGATAATACTGGAATGGAAGTCTGGGGTCAAAAGTTGAAATGTCTTGAATGATAAGCATAGCAGAGATCTCAGAGAAGCTATCCCATAGGCTGACACTACAGTAAAAATTTCTTTAGACCTGTCATAAGAGAGCTGAAAATCAAACTTTGAAAGGATCAAGCTGATAAAAAAAAGTACCTTAAATTAACACCACCCTCCCTCAAAATTCAATACTGTTTAAAAAAAAAAGACAACAAAATCTATACACTAAAAACAATAAAAATAGCAATTTTCAGCATTCAATTAAAAATCACGAAATGTGAAGAAGCAGGAAAATGGACCCATAATCAAGAGAAAAATCAATATAAACAGTCCCAGGATTTGCAAAAATGAGGAAATTATCAGATAAGAATTTAAAACAGCTTTCTAAATGTAATTAAATATTAAAGGAAAATGATAATGAGAAAATGTGTAAGATATAAAGATCAGTGAACTTGATGACACAGCAATAGAAAAACTAAACATAGAAGGAAACACAGTTGAAGAAAACACAAAAAGTGGAATTAATGATCTGTGGGTCATTTTAAAGTGTTCTAATATAAGTGGTATTAGAGTCACAAAAAGAGGATCAAAAAATATTGAAGAAATGACAAAAAAATTGTCCAAAATTGATGTGAACAATATAAATTCAAAGATCTAAGAAGCTCAATGAATCCCAAGAAAGATAAACACAAAGAAAATTATATCTAGGCACATCTAGAAATATTTATAAACCAATTTAAAAGGAAAATTTTAAAAGCAGCTAGAATAAAAATGCACATTAAGTACTAACAACAAAGATAAAAATAAGTGCTAAATTTTCATCAGAAGCAATGAAAGATAGAAAGAATAAAAAATATTTTAAGTAAAGAAAGAGAAAAAAAGTCAATTTAAAACTCTATATCTAACAAAGATACCCTTTAAAAAGAAGGTTAAAAAAAAGATTTTTCAGTCAAAAAAAGTGAAAGAATTCATCACCATCAAACTTGTAGTAGAGATATGTTGAAGGAAGTTCTTCAGGCAGAAGAAAAAATAATGCCAGATAAAAATTCAAATCCTTACAAAGGAATGAGGAAGACTGGAAGTGAAAATGTAAGAGTAACTATTAAAAACTTTTTCTCTAATTTATTATTTATTTAAAACATAATTTACTGTTTAATGCAAAAATAATAGAGTGTTGGGAATTATAAATGTGTAGAGATAAACTTTATGACAACAACAAGACAAAGAACAGTACAAGGAGGATAGAAAAATACTGTTGTAATATTTTTATATTGTACTTAAGTGGGTATAATATTTGAATGTAGACTGTGGCAAATTAAAAATGTATATTTATGTCTCATCAAACCCACTAATTTAAAAAAATGGGGCAAGTGATATACTTAAAAAGCCGAAGAGAGACAAAATGTAATACTAAAAAGAACATGTTCATGTAAGCCAGAAGAAGGCAAGAGAAAAAGGTAACAAAAGAACAGAACAAAGTGAAAAAAAAAAGTAGCAGAATGGTGGATTTAAACCCAACTATATCAATAATTATATTAAATATTAACGTCTTGGCAGACAAGATGGACAGATTAGATGACCAAAGCAAATTCCAACTATATGCTATGTACAAGAAATAGGCATTAACTATAAAAATTAAGATAGGACAAAATTTAAAAGGTGGAAAAGGTATACCATGAATCACCACTCTAAAGAAAGCTACAGTACCTATATTAATAGCAGACAAAATTGAGTCTAGTCAAGCAACAGTCAAGTGATAAAGAGGACTGTTTCTTAAGATAAGTGGTAAATTCATCAAGAAGATACAAGAATCCCACATGTGTATGCAATTATAACAGAGCATCAAAATATATGAAACTAAACGTCACAGAACTACAATAAGAAATAGAGAAATTCACAATTTAATTGAAAATTTCAACACCCTGTTCTCAGTTTAATAGAAGTAGACAGCAAATCTATCAACCACTAAGAACTAATTAACATTTATGTAGCATGTCAACAGCAAAATATACATTCTTTTCAAATGTACATGGATTATTCATTCAAAGACACCATATATTGTGCCATAGAAGAAGATTGAATAAATGTCAAAGGGTATAGATATCTTATCTGACTATAAGAGAATTAAAAAAGGATTCAATTTTTTTTAAAACCTGCAAAATACAGTTATTGGGGAAAATATATTGTAAAATAACCCAGCTCAAGAAAAAAATCAAAAGAGAAGTTGAAACACATTGTAACTGACTAAAATAAACATATCAAAATTCATTGGATGCAACTAAAGTAGTATATCAGGATTTTTAGCTTAAAATGCTTATATTAGAAGATAGGAAAGATAAAAAATTAGGGAGCCACATTTAAGAAACAAATTATTCCACATTAAGAAAAAGAACAAATTAAACTCAAATTAAGTAGAAGGAAGGAAATAATAAAATTTAAAGTAAAAGAACTCAAGGAAATGAAAAACAGGCAAATGGAAAATTAATAAAATCAAAAGCTGGTTTGTTAAAAAGATCAATAAATTTGATAAAGGCTAAGCTGGAGTTACCAAGTAAAAGAGAGAATACGTATTTACCAATATCAAAAATGAAAGAGGAGATAATATTTGAAATCCTATATTAATTAATAAGATAGTATGAGAAAATTATAAAAGATTTTAGGCCATAAATTCAACAAATTAATAAAAAACACATTCCTTAAAACAAAACAAACACAAGAAGAAAGAGAAAAGCTGAAGAGTCATATGAGTGCATGTGTGTATTTATCCTAACAGATACAGGAAAACATTTGATAATTTTTAACATTCATTCATGATAAAACTGTCAGTAAAGTTAGAAAGACAAAGGGTATATACAGCAGAACTAGAGCAACCATATTTCTTCATGAAGGACTGACAAACTCTCCTTAATGTTTGGACAAGGCACGTTTTTCTGAACCCCATTTCTATAGTATTCACTACTAAAAGTCTCAGCTAATGAAGTGAGCCAAGAAAAGGCACAAAGATTGGCTTTAAGGAAATAAAACTGTCTTTATTCAGATGACATTATCATGCACATAGAATACCTTAAAGAAACTATACAAAAGTGTCTAGAAGTAATAAGTGAACTTAGCAAGGTCACAACACAGAAGGTCGTCATACGAAAATTAGCTGCACTTCTATATACTAACAATGAGCAATTTGAAAATGAAATTTTAAAATTTCATTTATCCTGGCTTCAAATCATAAAGTTATTGGGGATAACTTTCATAAAATATGTGTAGTATCTGCATACTGAAAGTTAAAAAAGATTCCTGGGAGCAATTAAAACATCTACATTCATGAAGAGATTTAGAATGTTCATGAATTGGAAGATAAACCTTTGGAGACACCAGTTCTCTCTAAATTGGTCTACAATTTCTATACAATTCCAGTCAGAATCTAGGAAAATCCTACCAGGCTGTTTGGTAAAAATTGATAATCTAATTCTAAAATTTATATGAGAAATTATATGGAAATTCAAAGAATGCATAAGAGCCAAAGCAATGTTGAAGAAAATAAAGCAAATATGAAGGACCCATAGTTCTCGATTAAAGATTTACTTTAATTAAATATTGTACTTAATTATAATTCATTAGCCTCAGCCCTTACCTCACACCATACACAGAAATTAACTCTAGATGGATGATAGACCTACAATAAAAGCTAAATGCTTTAGAAGAAATCACAGGAGAAAACCTTTGCAATCTTGGGGTTGATAAAGACTCCTAGAGGCATAGTGGCCAAGATGGTGAAATAGGAAGACACTAAGCTCTCCTCCTTCCATGGGCACACCAAAATTACAACTATTTACAGAGAAACTATCTATAAGAATGATCTGACGATGAGCATAAAAGATTTTCCACAAATGAAGATATAAAGAAGGAACAATAATGAGACAGGTAGGAGGGGTGGAAATGTGGTAAAGTCAAGACCCACACACCTGGAAAGGTGACCCACAAGTGGGAGGATAATCATAATTACAGAGGTTTCCCCCAAAGAGGGAGGGATCTGAGCCCCACAACAGGCTCCCCACCCCAGGGTTCCTATTATCAGGAAGATGAGACCCCAGAATGTCTGATTTTGAAGGTTAGTGAGCATACAGGAGAGCCAAGGGGCCACAAGAAACAGAGACTTTATTTTTAAAGGGCATGTGCAAAATCTCACATGCTCCAAGTCCCAGTGTAGAGGCAGTAATTTGAAAGGATACTGGGTCAGACCCACTTGCTGACCTTGGATAGTCTCCCAGAGAGGCAGGAGGCATCTGTGACTCCCCCCTGGGGACACAGACTCTGGCAGCAGCCATATTTGGAAACTTGTTGTACCACGAGGACACTGGTGCTAGAAGTGGACATTTTGGAGTCCTCCCTCTAGCCTATTAGTGCCAGGGGGTTAGCTGCCCACCAGCAGGTCAGCACCAGCCTCAGGCCACTCCATAGACTGTGCAGCCAGCTGCGTCAGCTCCTAGCCCTGCCCACCAGTGGGCTGACACCAGCCCCAGGACTCCCTAGACACCCTACACTGCCATGCTGGAACCTGGCCCCACCCACTAGTGGGCTGGCAGCCATCACACAAGGGAGGGCCTGGCAGCCACCTGGGCCAGGTACTAGCCTTGCCTACCAGCACACCCAAAGTAGTCAGCTCTACCAAAACAGAAGGACCTATGCAGCCCACAGAGAGGGTACCCCTAGAACATATTTCTTTGGTAACCAGAAAGGAGTGTAGTGCTGGTCCTCTTAGGATGTTTTCTACATCAGGCCACTTCTCCAAGATCAGGAAATGTAACTGGCCTATGTAATACACAGAAATAAACACAAAGAATTCGGTAAAATGAAGAGACAGAGGAATATGTTCGAAACGAAGGAATAAGACAAAATCTCAGAAAAAGAACTAAACAAAGTGGAAATAACCTATATCTAAGATAAGATACCTGAAAAAACTTTCAAGGTAATGATCACAAAGATGCTCAAAGAACTTGGGAGAAGAATGAATGAACACAATGAAAATTTTAATAAAGAGTCAAAAAAATATTTTAAAAAATCCAAATAGAGCTGAAGAATACAATAATTAAAATAAAAATATACTAGAAGGAATTAGATGATACAGAGGAACAAATCAGTGAACTGGAAGACAAGGTGATGGAAATCAAAGTTGAACAGAAAAAAGAAAAAAGTATTTTTAAAAAGTAAGGATAGTTTAAGAGATCTATGAGACAACATCATGCATACTAACATTCACATTATAGGAATCCCAGAAAGAGAAGAGAGAAAGAAAGGGTAAGAGAACTTATTTGAACAAATAATAGCTGAATACTTCCCTAACCTGGAAAGGAAACAGACATCCAGGTCCAGGAAGCACAGAGTGTCCCAAACAAGCTGAACCCAAAGAGGTCCACATCAAGACACATTATAATTAAAATTGCAAAATTTAAAGATAAAGAAAGAATATTTAAAGATAAAGAATCATACAAGCACTAAGAGAAAAGCAACTAGTTACATACAAGGGAACTCCGATAAGATCATCATCTGATTTTTCAGCAGAAACTTTGTAGGCCAGAAGGGAGTGGCCTATTCAAAGTAATGAAAGGAAAAAACCTACAACCAAGAATAATCTACCAGACAAGGCTATCATTCAAATTTGAAGGAAAGACAAAGAGTTTCACAGACAAGCAAAAACAAAAAGAGTTTGGCACCACTAAACTCGCTTTATGCGAAATGTAAAGGGACTTCTCTAAGAGAAAATGAAAAGGCCATAACTAGAAATATGAAAATTATGAAAGGAAAATTGTCATTGGTAAAGGCAAAGATACATTAAAGGTAATAGGAAGGTTAAAAAACTTTAAAATCTTCTATATGCAAAATATGTAGTTAAGAAACACACAAAACAAAAAGATGTAAAATATGTCAATTACAACAGAAAGAATAAAATACCTAGGAATAAATCTAACCAAGGAGGTAAAAGACCTGTACTCATGAAACTGTAAGACACCAATGAAAGAAACTGGAGATGACATAAACAAATGGAAAGATATACCATGCTTGTGGATTGAAAAAATTAATAGTTAAAATGATCATACTACCCAAGTCAATCTAAATTTTTAATGCAATCTTTGTCAAAATACTAATGGCATTTTTCATAGAACTAGAAAAAATAATTCTAATATTTTTATGGAAACACAAAACACCCTGAACACCCAAAACAATCTTGAGGAAAAAAGAACAGAGCTGGAGGAGTCATGCTTCCTGACCTCAGACTATACTACAAAGCTACAGTAATGAAAACAGTACGGTACTGACAAAAAACAGACACATAGGTCAATGGAACAGAAGAGAGATCACAGAAATAAACCCATATTTATATGGTCAGTTAGTCTACAACAAAGGAGGCGAGAATATACAGTGGGGGAAAGACAGTCTCTTCAATAAACAGCGTTGGGAAAACTGGACAGCTACATGCAAAAGAGTCAAATTGGACTACTTTCTCACACCATATTCAAAAATAAAGTCAAAATGGATTAAAGACTTAAATGTAAGATTGGAATTCATAAAACTCTTAGAAGAAAGCATAGTAAGTGTGCTCTTTGACATTGGTCTTAGCAATATTATTTTGGATATGTCTCTTCAGGCAAGGGAAACAAAAGCAAAAATTAAAAAACGGGGCTACATAAAACAAGCAAACAAAAAGCCTTTGCACAGTTTAGGAAACTATTAACAAAACTAAAGGCAGCCTGTTGAATGGGAGAAGATATTTTCAAATGATAAGGGGTTAATATCTGAAATATACAACTCAACATCAAAAAAACAAACAAACAAATTTAAAAATGGGCAGAAGACCTGAATAGACAGTTGTCCAAAGAAGACATACAGATGGCCCATAGGCACTTGAAAAGCTGCTCAACATCACTAATCATCATGGAAAAGTAAATCTACACCACAATGAGATATCACCTTACATCTTCCAGAATGACTATTATCAAAAAAGAACAAATAACAAGTGTTGGTAAGGATACAGAGAAAAGAGAACCCTGTGCACTGTTGGTAAGAATGTAAGCTGGTGCAGCCACTATGGAAAGCACTATGAAGTTTCCACAAAAAAATTAAAAATAGAACTGATATATAATCTAGCAATTGCACTTCGGGGTATTTACCCAAAGAAAACAAAAGCACTAATTCAAAAAGATATATGCACTCCATTGTTCATTGCAGCATTATTTACAGTAGCCAAAATTTGTAAGCAACCTAAGTGTCCATCAATAGACAAATGGATAAAGAAGATGTAGCTTATATATACAATGGAATATTACCCAGCCATAAAAAATAATGAAATTTTGCCATTTGTAACCACATGGGTAGATCTAGAGGGTATTATCCTAAGTGAAATAGACAGTGAAAGATAAATACCACATGCTCTCACTTATATGTGGAATCTAAAAAATACAAAACAAATAAACAAGACTCATAGATACAGAGAACAAATGGGTTGTTGCCCGAAGGGAGGGTTGGGAGGGTGGGTGAAATAGGTGAAGGGGATTAAGAGGTACAAATTTCCAGTTACATAATAAATAAGTCACAGGGATATAATATACAGCATAAGGAATATGGTCAGTAATATCGTAATAGCTTTATATGGGGACATACGGTTATCAGACTTATTGTGGTGATCATTTCATAACATATGCACATGTCAAATCATTACATAGTATACCTGAAACTAACATAACATTGCATGTCACACACAGAAACACACAGACATACAACTTAACCAAAAAAACAAAACAAAATCAATTGGACTTCATAAAAATTTAAACTCTGTCATTTGAGAAGCATCATTAAGAAAATCAACAAGCAAACAGTAGACTGAACAATAATATTTGTAATACATCTATCTGACAAATTATTTTGTATCAAGACTATATAAAGTGATCTCTCAACTCTAAGAAGACAAGCCAACATAAAAATGGTCAAAAGATTTGATCAGATACTTCACAAAAGAAAATGTGCAAATAGCCAATAAGCACATGAAAAATGGTCAACATCATTAGTCATCAAGGAAATGCAAGTTAAAACTGTAACTGGTTACCTCTATACACCTGTTAAAATGGCTAAAATTAAAAAGGTCAACAATACCAATTGTTGATGAGGGTGTGGCATACTGGAACTGGAACTCATATTTCTGATGGTCACATAAAATGGTGCAACCACTTTGAAAAACAGTTTAATAGTTTCTTATAAAATTAAACGTACACTTACTCTGTGATCAAACAATTCTTTTAAAATTGTTTACCTAAGAGAAATGAAACATATTTCTACAAAAAAGACTTGTAATTGAATAATCACAGCAAATTTCTTCAGAATACCTTAAAACTGGAAACAGTCCAAATGTCAATCCACAGTTGAATGTATAAGCCATTTGTGGTATTTCTGTTCGAGCGAGTACTATGCAGCAATAAAAAGAAAGACTACTGATACATTCAACACTCTTATGCTACATGATAGAAGCAAGAAACAAAGGTTTGCATGTTGTAGAATTTCTTTTATATGAAATTCTAGGACAGGAAAAAATAATCTATAGTAACTGAAAGCAATTAATGGGAACTGGGCCGGTTGAGTGGAGTGAGGACAGATATTGACTGCAAATAGGCATAAGGGATCTTACTGAAATGATGGGAGTGTTCTATATCTTGACGGTGATGGAGGTTACACAAATGTACACATATAGGAAAACTCTTCAAACTGTTCACATTAAAATGGGTGCATTTTATCGTATATAAATTATACATCAATTGATTAGGCCCTGTTAATTTTAAAGATTCGTAAACATCTAGTAATCAGGTTTAGGAAGATATACATTCAACCATAAGAAGCAAACAGTTTCTGGACTGATATACTTTAGGAAGCTTCTTAAAATTTCCCCAATAACTAAATAAATGAATGTGGCAGAATGATATTCTTATATTAGTAGTTTTTCAAAATAACTAATCTATGTTCTTTGTATTTTAGAATTTTGTTTAGAAAATTGGATGCTTTTGTGCATGTTTATGTAAGCAAAAATAGAGAAAAAGACCAAATCTGGCAAAGAAGAGAGAGGTGTATCCTGTAGATCATAGAAAAACCAAGAAGTAAGAAATAAAGAGCCCCATGGTGCTTGGTGACCTTGGGGTAGTTGCTAACTGTTGTCTCAGTTTCCTGATATGGTGCCTGAAAAAATCTACTTTTAGATGTCAATGAGAGGCCTATGCATAAAGTGCATAACAAGTCTAGCTCAGTGCTTTATTCACAGTAGTTATTATTTTTAAAAAATCTAGGACTTCTTTTGGAAAGGAGATGGAAACAGGAGGGAAGAGAAGGAAAGATGAAGATATCAGAGAAAGTTTCAGAGAGTAAAGCATGGTGACAGATGGAGAGGAGGAAAGATTATGGAGGTTGTACCAGATGGCCTCTGCTTTTTCAGTAAAGTAGGAAGGAAGGTCATCTGTTCAGAGTGAGGACGGCATGGTTGAGAATGAGGCTTAAAAAATGTAGAAAAATGTTAGAACACTTTTTTTTTCCCCAAGAGGAAAGGGATATATAGTTCAGAGAGGCATAAGATAATGAGATCATGAGGAATAAGATGCTTAAAAGTGAGCTTAGGAAATAAAAGAGTATAGCAGACCCAGTGGCAACTTTCTCATAAATTTATCTGGCAAAGCTTGGACGCTTGGGAATGAGTGAATAGCCTACAAATGGTAAAGTAACTTATTTTGGGGATATGACATAATTTAGGGCACTGTAAGGAGTGATTCTAGTGTGTTAGAAAGGATCACTTGAAAGTAACTGACATGGAGTCTTGGGGCCTGGGGAAGGCCCTTGAAGTTAGAGGTAGGGTGAAGAACTGGGATAACTGAGATTGAGTTGAGTGCACAGTGTCCATCAGAAACGTGACAAATTGAGGCAGCTGTTTCAAATGGAACAGCTAGAAGGTAAGGTGGATGTCGTGAGGAAGAGGAGCTCTTAAATATGGATTACTGAAGTTGGGTCAGTCTTAAGAGAAGATGAGTCTAAAGTGGTATAAGCAGAAAGGTGCCAGAAGTGCATTACTATCAAGGCCATAAGAGTTGAAATGGTTAAGAAAATTTTACAAGAGCTATGATTTTGGACATCAGTGAAGATTCTCAAATTATTGGGCTAATAATTTAGGAAGAAAAATATAATACAGTAACAGCAGTAGAGCTTCATTGAAGAAAGGTGAAAAGAGTAGTCAGGTGACAGGTCCAAGGCTGTGAAGAGGCCCTTAAAAGATGCCATAAAATTTCAGAACAAAACATTTACCCAGAACTCAAGAGACGTGAATTTGAAGCATGGCTCTACCACCAACAAGCTATTAGGCTTCCCAGCTAAAAAGTAAGGGACATGGACTCTGATATTACTTCCAGTTAGATCCGATAACTATGAACTCTAAGATGACACAGTTTCAGCTTACCAGAAACAAGCCATCAAGTTAGAGAGATAAGCTACATGCTCATGCAAAATGAATTAAAAAGAGAAGTCGCCATACAAGATAGTGTTTGGATGTTGAGTGAGTAAGCTAATTCTTTCTACAGATGTATCTCAGGATAAGAGCTCCATGCTAAGGTCACCACCTTTCCTTATAGAGAAATGAAGAAGCCCCATGCTCTTGGCTTCTGAACAAGACTCAGGATCATCTAATGTCTCTGCCTCTAAGGCAGGTCTCCCCACTCAGCCTGGTGTTTAACTGGATGTCTTGCCCGAAGAAGCTCCAGGCCAGCACCAGCCCCTCACTCTAAGGAACTCACTGCAGAGATAGGAGCACAGCCATGGCCATCAGCAAGCCGCACCACACACCCCTGGCAGTTTGAAGGCATTTCCAGCAAAGTGCTCTGGAATCTGCCTTTGCCTTCCACCCACCACACCCCATGCTCAGTCTCTGCCTTAAACAACCACATCCACTTACCTGCTATGTCATTTTTTTCCACTTCAACAATGTTATTATAATAGTTCAGGTAATTCATTATATATTTTTTAGCTTTATTGAGGTTTAACTGATATTCAGAAACTTACATACATTTAATGTATACATCCTGATGAGTTTAAACTCATTACCTTCTGAACAGGTCCGAAGCCAAGCTCCAGGGAACCTGGAGTCCTGCTGAGTACAGCATTTATTAACAGAAATCTCCTACAGAGTGACCATACCTAGGACCCATTTTACTTCTGATATCCTAAACAGGGCTAGCTCCTCCACTGGGCACGGTGCTAAGGTCCATCGTGATATTAGGGGTCCACAGAAATTTTCATTTCTTTTAAAATAAGAAGAAAAAATGAATATGATAACAATGAATGTACTATATTATAATGACTGTAGCCTGCATTATATTCACTTTATACCATCAGTTATAAAATATAGTTTTTAGTGGGATTTTTGTTTGTTTGTTTTATCTGGAGGAAAGGTCCCATGGAAGGAAAAGTGCCTAGAGACCACAAAAGTCATAACACAGCCATGGGTGTAGTCATTAACAGCTCTCTTTCTCCCTCTCAAAACTGTCTTAATTTCAATGATAGAATTATATAGTGACCCTACAAATAAGAAAGAGGAAAGGAGAACTGAGGAGGCGCTGGAGACAGAAACTCTCAAATCTCAAATAAAATACAGATGAAGGCCTGTTTCAGACCAAGAGTCATGATAATAACGTATGGTCATTGTAAACACTCTGTGAGCTTGTCCAACTCTGAGGTCTCCCTTCCATTCTTAGAATTATTCCAAGAGAAGCCAGTTCACCATCTGGAACACCAAAAAGTAAAAATGAGAGAAGGGGCTTGGAGATACTGATTCCATCCACCAGTTTGCAAAAACGCCCCCCCCTGGGGCCTCCTCCCCCATGATCTATCCCCACTTACCACCTTTCTCATCCTCTCTCCTATCTCCCAGGCTGACAAGTTTTGTTAGAGTTATTTTTGAGAACATGCTGATTGGCTCTGCCACAAATTCGTGTTTTCCAACCGCTCACTGTGGCTCAGCAATCCTTCATTTCATCTCTTGTTAACTCTGTTTACTCCTCCTCCAATGAATGGCTTGGCATAGGGTAGAATGAGAAACAAGTCAGTCTTTCAATCACTCAGCAAGTCTTGGTTGAGGACCTACAGCAATGCCCAGGACAACACCAGTCCTGTCATAGACCTGACCTCAAATCACTCATGATGTAGTGGGGAAAACAATGTGATTCACCAGTTCTTGTTACATGCCTACTATGTGCCAAGCAGGATGATGAACACCTAAGTATTAAAAAGATGAATTTGATGAAAAGCTCACTTTTCAAATATATGTAAATGGATCACTACCAAGCCAAATGTTGCTTCTCTTTAATTGGGGGGTGGGGAGCTGATGATGCTGAGTTCACCTCAGGACAGATTACAGCTCTGCAAATGTAGCCCAGCCTCCGCCATCTCTTTGCTCTTCATTTGGACCTCTTCCATCTGTAGACATTTCTACATTAAAACCAAAGTGAATGCAAGCTTATTTTTAAATCATTAAAACCCTTGGCCGAAACAGCTAGCCAGAGCGTGTTGTTCCTTAGTTAGGAGCTGTCAGAATCATTTAAAAACAAAGCTGAGCAAAGTGTTAAATAAACGTACAAGAAAAGCAGGAGGGGCAGTTCAAATATCGCCAGGTAACCCAAATCCACTGTGGATCTAGGGAGAGCACATCTGTAGACTCTTGAGAGACCGCAATGCTGATTAGCTTTTTAATCTTACCCCAGTAAGGATGGAAAATTTTCCTGTTACTGAGAGACACAAGGAAACCATTATTTCTTCGTAAAGACAAATATCCATTTCAGTAAGTAATTTAAAGCACATACTGCAGAGAACATGTGTGGATATTTGGCATAGAGCTGGAAGTACTAATAAAATAACTTCTCTTTAGCTGGTCTATTTTAGACTAAAAGACAGAATTAATGGTGTCTCCTTTCTGGTATTTACCATATTATGGATGTTTACAGTTGATCAACTGTTAGAAATAAAGAAATCTTATGCACATAAAATTAGGGAAGGAGGACGAGAAATCCATCACCATTTTCTGTCCTTCCTTAGAATTACTTCAGTATTTAACTACTGCTCTTGATGTCAGCCTGGCTAATGACTCTGTCCTTCATTATTTCGATACGTCTATAACTAAATAGCCCTGGGATTATCTCAGTTTTACATATTTGGCTTTGACACTCTTTGCCCCTTTAGGATTTGATGATTTATCCTACAAAAAAAAGTATATTTTTTTGAATTTTATTTTTTATAGAGCATGTTCTTATTAGTTATCTATTTTACACATATTAGTGTATATATGTCAATCCCAATCTCCCAATTCATCCCACCCCCCACACACTATCCCCCCTTAGTGCCTATACATTTGGTCTCTACGTCTGTGTCTCTATTTCTGCCTTGCAAACCGATTCATCTGTACCATTTTTCTAGATTCCACATATATGGGTTAATATACGACATTTGTTTTTCTCTTTCTGACTTACTTTACATGACAGTCTCTAGGTCCATCAACGTCTCTACAAATCACCCAATTTCATTCCTTTTTATGGCTGAGTAATATTCTGTTGTATATATGTACCATATTTTCTTTATCCAATCGCCTGTCGATGGACATTTAAGTTGCTTCCATAACCTGGCTATGGTAAATATTGCTTCAGTGAATATTGGGGTGCATGTGTCTTTTTGAATTATGGTTTTCTCCGGGTATATGCCCAGTAGTGGGATAGCTGGGTCATATGGTCATTCTATTTTTAGTTTTTTAAGGAACCTCCATACTGTTCTCAGTAGTGGCTGTATCAATTTACATTCCCACCAACAGTGCAAGAGCGTTCCCTCTTCTACACACCGTCTCCAGCATTTATTGTTTGTAGATTTTCAGATGATGGCCATTCTGACAGCTGTGAGGTGATACATCATTGTAGATTTGATTTGCATTTCTCTAGTAATTAGTGATGTTGAGCAGCTTTTCATGTGTGCCTCTTGGCTATCAGTATGTCTTCTTTGGAGAAATATCTAGGTCTTCGGCGCATTTTTGATTGGGTTGTTTGTTTTTTTAATATTGAGCTGCATGAGTTGTTTATATATTTTGGAGATTAACCCTTTGTTGATTGGTTTGCAAATATTTTCTCCCATTCTGAGGGTTGTCTTTTCATCTTGTTTACAGTTCCCTTTGCTGTGCAAAAGCTTTTAAGTTTCAGTAGGTCCCATTTGTTTATTTTTGTTTTTATTTCCATTCCTCTAGGAGGTGGGTCAAAAAAGATCTTGCTGTGAGTTATGTCAAAGAGTGTTTTTCCTATGTTTTCCTCTAAGAGTTTTATAGTGTTTGTTCTTACATTTAGGTCTTTAATCCATTTGGAGTTTATTTTTGTGTATGGATGGTGTTAGGGAGTGTTCTAATTTCATTCTTTTACATGTAGCTCTCCAGTTTTCCCAGCACCACTTATTGAAGAGACTGTCTTTTCTCCATTGTATATCCTTGCCTCTTTTGTCATAGACTAGTTGACCATAGGTGTGTGGGTTTTTCTCTGGGCTTTCTGTCCTGTTCCATTCATCTATATTTCAGTTTTTGTGCCAGTACCATATTGTCTTGATTACTGTAGCTTTGTAGTATAGTCTGAAGTCAGGGAGTCTGATTCTTCCAGCTCTGTTTTTTTCCCTCAATATTGCTTTGGCTCTTCAGTGTCTTTTGTGTCTCCATATGAATTTTAAGATTTTTTTTTCTATTTCTGTAAAAAATGCCATTGGTAATTTGATAGGGATTGCACTGAGTCTGTAGATTGCTTTGGGTAGTATAGACATTTTCACAATATTGATTGTTCCAATCCAAGAACATGGTATATCTCTCCATCTGTTTGTGTCATCTTTGATTTCTTTCTTGAGTGTCCTATAGTTTTCTGAGTACAGCTATTTTACCTCCTTAGGTAGGTTTATTCCTAGGTATTTTATTCTTTTAGTTTCAATGGTGAATGGGATTGCCTCCTTAATTTTTCTTTCTGATCTTTCATTGTTAGTATATAGGAATGCAAGAGACTTCTGTGCATTAATTTTGTATCCTGTAATTTTACCAAAATCATTGATTAGCTCTAGTAGTTTTCTGGTTGCATGTTTAGGATTCTCTGTGTATAGTATCATGTCATCTGCAAACAGTGACAGTTTTATTTCTTCTTTTCCAATTTGTATTCCTTTTATTTCTCTTTCTTCTCTAATTACCATGGATAGGACTTCCCAAAACTATGTTGAATAATAGTGACAAGTGTGGACATCCTTGTCTTGTTTCTGATCTTAGAGGAAATGCTTTCAGATATTCACCATTGAGAATGATGTTTGCTGTCGGTTTGTTGTATGTGACCTTTATTATGTTGAAGTAGGTTCCCTCTATGCCCACTTTCTGGAGAGTTTTGTCATAAATAGGTGTTGAATTTTGTCAAAAGTTTTTTCTACATCTATTGAGGTGATCATATGGTTTTTAATCTTCAATTTGTTAATATGGTGTATCACATTGATTGATTCGTATATATTGAAGAATCCTTGTATCCCTGGGATAAATCCCACTTGATCATGGTGTATGATCCTTTTAATGTGTTGGATTCTGTTTGCTAGTATTTTGTTGAGGATTTTTGCACCTATATTCATCAGTGATATTGGTCTGTAATTTTCTTTTTTTGTGATATCTTTGTCTGCTTTTGGTATCAGGGTTTTGGTGGCCTCATAGAATGAGTTTGGAAGTACTCCTCCCTCTGCAATTTTTTGGAAGAGTTTGAGAACGATGGGTGTTAGCTCTTCTCTAAATGTTTGATAGAATTGACCTGTGAAGCCATCTGGTCCTGGACTTTTGTTTGTTGGAAGATTTTAATCACAGCTTCAATTTCATTACTTGTGATTGATCTGTTCATATTTTGTATTTCTTCCTGGCTCACACTTGGAAGGTTATACCTTTGCAAGAATTTTTCCATTTCTTCCAGGTTGTCCATTTTATTGGCATAGAGTTGCTTGTAGTAGTCTCTTATGGTGCTTTGTATTTCTGTGGTGTCCTGTAACTTTCTCATTTTCATTTCTAATTTTATTGATTTGAGTCCTCTCCCTCCTTTTCTTGATGAGTCTGGCTAAAGGATTATCCATTTTTTTTATCTTCAAGAACCACCTTTTAGTTTTATTGATCTTTGATATTGTTTTCTTTGTTTCTATTTCATTTATTTCTGCTCTGATTTTAAGATTTCTTTCCTTCTACCAACTTTGTGTTTTGCTTGTTCTTCTTTCTGTAGTTCCTTTAGGTGTAAAGTTAGATTGTTTATTTGAGATTTTTCTTGTTTCTTGAGGTAGGATTATATTGTTATAATCTTCCATCTTGGAACTGCTTTTGCTGCATCCCATAGGTTTTGGATCGTCATGTTTTCGTTGTCATTTTTCTCTAGGTATTTTTTGATTTCCTCTTTGATTTCTTCAGTGATCTCTAGGTTATTTAGTAAGGTATTGTTTGCCTCCATGGGTTTGTGTTTTATACAGTTTTTTCCCCCTGTAATTTATTTCTAATCTCATAGTTTTGTGGTCAGAAAAGATGCTTGATATGATTTCAATTTTCTTAAATTTACCAAGGCTTGATTTATGACCCAGGATGTGATCTATCCTGGAGAATGTTCCGTGCACACTTGAGAAGACAATGTAATTTGCTGTTTTTGGAGGGAATGGCCTATAAATATCAGTTAAATCTATCTGGTCTATTGTGTCATTTAAAGCTTGTGTTTCCTTATTAATATTCTGTTTGGATGATCTGTCCATTGGTGTAAGTGAGGCGTTAAAGTCCCCCACTATTATTGTGTTACTGTCGATTTCCTCTTTTATAGCTGTTAGTATTTGCCTTATGTACTGAGGTGCTCATATGATGGGTGCATATATATTAATAATTGTTATATCTTCTTATTAGATCGATCCCTTGATCATTATGTAGTGTCCTTCCTTGTCTCTTGTAAAATTCTTTAAAGTCTATTTTATCTATGGGAGTTCCCTTATATGCATGTTGTCATTTTTCCCTTGTTGCTTTTAATAATTTTTCTTTGTCTTTAATTTTTGTCAATTTGATTACTATGTGTCTCAGCATGTTTCTCATTGGATTTATCCTGCCTGGGACTCTCTGCGCTTCCTGGACTTGGGTGGCTGCTTCCTTTCCCATGGTAGGGAAGTTATCTATTATAATCTCTTCAAATATTTTCTTGGGTCCTTTCTCTCCTCCCCTTCTGGGACCTCTACTATGCTAATGTTTGTGCGTTTAATGTTGTCCCAGTGGTCTCTTAGGCTGTCTTCATTTCTTTTCATTCTTTTTTCTTTAATCTGTTCCATGGCAGTGAATTCCACCATTCTGTCTTCCAGTTCACTTATCCGTTCTTCTGCCTCAGTTATTCTGCTACTGATTCCTTCTAGTGTTTTTTTCATTTCAGTTATTGTATTGTTCATCTGTGTTTGTTTGTTCTTTAATTCTTCTATGTGTTTGTTCTTTAATTCTTCTAGGTCTTTGTTAAACATTTCTTGCATCGTCTCAATCTTTGGCTCCATTATTTTTCCGAGGTCCTGGATCATCTTAATGATCATTATTCTGAATTCTTGTTCTGGAAAGTTGCCTATCTCCACTTCATTTAATTGTTTTGCTGGGTTTTTATCTTGTTCCTTCATCTAATACATAGTTCTCTGCCTTTTCATTTTGTCTATTTTTCTGTGAATGTGGTTTTCGTTCCACAGGCTGCAGGATTGTAGTTCTTCTTGCTTCTGCTGTCTGCCCTCTGGTGTATGAGGCTGTCTAAGTGCCTTGTGCAAGATTCCTGATGGGAGGGACTGGTGGTGGGTAGAGCTGGGTGTTGCTCTGGTGGGCAGAGCTCAGTAAAACTTTAATCCACTTGTGATGGGTGGGGCTGAGTTCCCTCGTTGTTGGTTGTTTGGCCTGAGGTGACCCAGCTCTGGAGGTGACCAGTGCTGGTCACAGGCTCTTTGGTGGGGCTAATGGCAGACTCCGGGAGGGCTCATGCCAAGGAGTACTTCCCAGAACTTCTGCTGCCAGTGTCCTTGTCCCAACAGTGAGTCACAGCCACCTCCCACCTCTGCAGGGGACCCTCCAACACGAGCAGGTAGGTCTGGTTCAGTCTCCTCTGGGGTCACTGCTCCTTCCCCATGGGTCCTGATGTGCATACTACTTTTTGTGTGCCCTCCAAGAGTGGAGTCTCTGTTTCCCCCAGTCCTGTCAAAGTCCTGCAATCAAATCCCGCTAGCCTTCAGTCTGATTCTCTGGGAATTCCTCCTCCCATTGCTGGACCCCCAGCTTGGGAAGCCTAACGTGGGGCTCAGAATCTTCACTCTAGTGGGTCGACTTCTGTGGTATAATTTTTCTCCTGTTTGTGAGTCACCCACCCAGCAGTTATGGGATTTGATTTTCTTGTGATTGTGCCCCTCCTACCATCTCATTGCAGCTTATCCTTTGTCTTTGGATGTGGGGTCTCTTTTTTGGTGAGTTTGAGTGTCTTCTTGTCGATGACTGTTCAGCAGTTAGTTGTGATTCTGGTGCTCTCGAAAGAGGGAGTGAGCATATATCCTTCTACTCTGCCATCTTGAACTAATCTGCATTTATATTTTTAAATGAATATTATTTTGTGACATGTTGGGGTTGATGACATTGAGGCACAAAAATAATTTCACTCTAGAAATCATATATCTTGGCACCTGTCCCTCATCCTGGCATCATGATGGGCAAAGGGCTGATGCATTCGGTAGTCATATATATAGTCAGGGCAGGGGGCTGGCTGCTGTGATGGAAGAATCCTTATCTGTCCCTGTCATTACCTTCATGGAGCTTACTGTAACTTTTGGGTAGTAGATAAATATGAAGAAGACCAAATATAATATCAATTAGTGGAACTAGAGCCAGGAGTAGAAAACTTAGAGTGTTGGACCTCGTGTGTGTGCCTAGCACCCTGCCTGGTTCCTAGCGGGTGCTCAGGAAATATTTGTGAAATGAATAAATAAATATTTTTTATATCCCATATGATTTCTCTGAGCTATCATATATTTGCATCTCCATTGGTAAGAATGAGGCTTCAAGATTCTCAACCATTTTTCTTCCTGGAAAATTGGCTTTTTAATACATACAGTTAACAAATTAGTATCAGAATAATCAAGTCTGCCGACCCTATGTCCAGGGAGACTTCTGAGATGGAAGATTCTCCTATGGGTTAGCGATAGGGACTTTCAGTGAAGACTTTTTAATAGATCTTCATATGTCATTGCTATGCAGAGACCCTGCCCCTCTTTAAATCTTTGGTGTCCTTCAGGGACTCTTCATATTAGCTTTCAAGTCACCGAATATCATTTCACAAATAATTCTTTTTCTCTCATTTGTGACTATTTCAATGCATTGTCTTCTGGATCAAGCTACATAGTTCCTCTCTTTCCTTGGCTTTTCTACCTTTGAAATTTTTGTAGATTATAATTATTCTTCATCTTGGCAATGGCTTCAATGAATTATCCATTTTCTTTAATCCACCCAGATAACTGGATTCTTTTATGGGCTTAATCATCTTGCTGCTCTTGTCTGGAGTTCTTCTCATTGCTTTTCATTGGTTCTGAAAGGAGATGCCTCAAACTGAACTCTGCACTCTGGTGAGATTTTTAAGGAGCAGATGTTCTCTTGGTATCCCTATGATGCAATTTTATTGCTATGTGGCTTTTTATGACATGATCAACAACTTGTGTTTTCTCCAAAACTGTGCCTAAAGCTTTGCAAACCTTTACTTTCACTTATGGGTCTTCACTTTATTTGTATTTTGTGAACAGGGAAAGCGAGAAAAAGAAGGAGGGAGACTGCCCACATGTGTGTATGAGATATAAGACAGAAGTGTCAAATGCATTTACATTTCCAGGGAGATGAGGAGGGGAAGGGCAAGATATATAAAATAAATAAGCTAAAAGTACATATTGTACAACATAAGCAAATATAGCCAATATTTTATAATAACTATAAATGGAATACAACCTTTAAAAATTGTGAATTACTATCTTGTATACTTGAAACTTATATAACATTGTACATCAACTATACTTTAATTAAAAAATTAAATTCAAAAAAAGGGTAGATAAGCTCCCTAGTCTAAAAAAAAAAGAAAAGAAAAGAAATAATGTCTTTGGACCCAATCCATTAGAGTTTACAGCAGTCTAACTTAACAACCTTAAGAGCTCTGATTCACTCAGTAGTTTATAAAATATTGTTATAGATAGATACATCATTAGGTACATAGATATAGATATATAATATTTAATCCTGTGGGACAGAATTATCCCCATTTTACAGTTGATGAAACCAATCACCAGGAGAGTCCAATAGCTGGCCTACTGAAGCAACGGTCAGATCTGGGACAGCCCTGGATCCCTTGACTCCCAAGCCAGAGCCATTTCTCCTCCAAAACAGCTGCTTCCTCCACCACAGCTGTTGTTTAGAGAAGCCAATTCCAGTTTCAGATACTGCATATATAATAAAACATTATGGTAAACTTTATACTCATCCTCAAATACTGATTGTGTACTTTGTTTTATCAGATTGTTTTGCAAATGAAATGTCAAAAGAAGGGTTAAAGAAACTAGGAAACCGGGGTGCAGCTCATGTTTTTCTTTGCAGAGACCCCAGTGAAAGACCTGTGTCATGAGCCAAGGACAAGCCCACTGCTCCAAGCTTTCTCTGGTAGAGTGAGAGAGACCAAACATTACCATGCTCTGGTGATAATAAAACAGAACACACAGCATGAAGAATACAGTGATGATTTACCGGGCTGAGAGTCCCCAAATTATTAACAGGTTGTCTTTCCAAATGTTCTCTTGAAGGAAGTTGTTTGGAATAATAAATGCATGTTCTCATGGCAAAAAGTCTTATAAATGAGGTTAAGAGTTTAGGTCTTAGCCACAAAAGCCTGGTTATAGATGCATGGATTATAGTACTAGGTGTCCCAGTGTTTCTAGAGTAAAAAAAAAAAAAAAAAAAATAGATGTGTTCTGGGATGTTTAGGACACAAATCTAAACCATAGCCCTCAAGCACTGCAGTAAATCAGGATCTCTCCAGGCTCTTCAAATCACCAGCATCCAGGTGGAATCCTATGGCCTGAGGAAGGAGCTCCAGGGTTATAGAGACAGTGAGGGCCAGGAGAAGGCCCTTGTAGAAAGGAGGAATAGGGCAGTTGACATTAGAAGCTATTGTGAGGGCCAGAGACTCCTGCCATGTAAACCTGAGGAGAGGTTCTTCCTTTCTTTACTCTTGCCAGCCCTGAAGGCTGAGCCATCGCCTCTGCCTTCTGCTATTTGCCACTTGTTGCTTCAAGTTTCCCTTTGAACAGAAACATTTTGGGTTGGAATAGAGGCTCAGGGCTTCCTCCTCACGCTGTGTTCCTGAAGCCAGCACACAGTGATGCAAAAGGTTGGCTGTGTTGATACCTTTTCAGGTCCCCTTGCATAAAGATCATACCAGAGGAAACAGTCTTTGCCATGCTCTGCTCCCCTACTGCTCTACCAATATCATTCTGTAATTTAACAAGGACTTATTTAATACATAAAATTGCAAGATATAACTGGCTAAAGTATCAGGGGCTTAGGTTGTGACTATTTGGAGAACTTATATCTGATATCATCTAGTATAAATTACCCAGATTAACATCCTTATTCTTAAGGTTATCTATTTATATTTAAATTTTTAGTGCAAATTTTCAAAGATTTCCTTCATATTCTTGCAACAATGGGGCTCTGGAGTAGGACTGCCTGGTTTACAAGCTTTTTTGCTGTTTATTTAATAATTTATACAAGGGGAGGAAAAATAATACCTACCTCAAAGGGTTGTTGAGAGGATTAATGGACTGGTTTTTGTAACGAACTTACCTTCATAATTACCAGGGTAAGCACTCAGTGTTTTCTTTGATATTATCATTGTCGTCTATGGATGGTCTGGCACCTGTGAATTTGTAAGGACCTCCCAAGCTCTTACAGTGGAAGACAGGGAATGGGAAGAAGCGATTCCTCTTCTTTGCTCTCACCACTACAGAGACTGGCCTACCCAAGCCCAACCCCAGAATGAATGAAAAGGGGAGATGGTCCAAGGACAGTGGATGGAGAAGGAGGCAGCAGAGCATAATAGTGATGAACATGTATTTGGGGGGCCCATTGTCTGGGTTTGAGCCCCCTCTCCACCCCTTAATTCCTATATGACCTTGAGCAAGTTACATAAACTCTCAGTGCCTCAGGTTCCATCTCTGTAAAAAGTATATAATGATAGTATCTACTCACAGGTTGTTGGGAGTATTAAGTGAGTTAACGTATATAAATAAAATAGAATAATACCTGATATACTGTAAGTACTATAGAAGGAAGTAAAAAAGGGAGTGATAACCCAGATACAGTTAATATTAACAAGCAGTCCCCTCCAGTGGCTTTTCTTGAATCCCTTATGTATCCAAGATGTGTTTATATGTCAAGTGTCTTTACACACCTGAGTTTTTTTTTTTCCAATAATTTTCCAACTATCTTCTCATTTTTTTGGTATACATTTGCAGTTTTTTCTAGCATGGTTTCTTGATGTCATCATAACTTTATTATCAACTTTAGAAAAGAAACAGACGAACAGATTTAAGCCCTCCCTTACATAAATAGACTCTTAGTTTGCAACTGGAGCGTATCCAAATTTTTCCCCTTCAGTGTCTAAAAAGATAGGTAAGAAGCAGTCAAATCCATGTCTGTCTCTGCAAGAGGGATAACGCAGTCGTTCTTGTACAATTCCTATTCTCAAGCAACACTGGACTCTTCTTTGATTAATCCGTTTATGTAAGGCTATGCAATTTTTCTGAAAAAAATGGTCTGAAATGATGAGAGACAGCAGACAGAATAAGAAAGCATGCCAGACTAAAGCAGGCATCTGCCCCTATATTTGTTACTTAGCCCCTCTGAGCTTCAGTTTCCTCCTTTGTAAAATGGATATAAAACTATGTACGATTTGGTGCACAGTTTATAGTCACTGCGATCATGAATTAATTATTATTGCAATGCTTTATTTTACTATGTTAGTTGTGTTTTCTTTATTGGTTTTATCAAAAATCTGCATTTATCCATGGAAGTATGCTATGTAGGTGAGTTCCATCTTTCATGTGTGGTGAGGCAGGAGAGGGTTGAGGAATGGTTGATCTTGGAATGGATGGATTGCATGCCCCTCAGGAATGCCTCCATAGATATTGTCTTCCTCACTTGAACTTCTGATGTGTCCCCGGAGGCAGAGAGCTCACAGCTGTGTTCCCTGACAAGTATACAGTGTGCTGTTCTATGCCTAAGGTTTGTGCAGAAATGTAAGGTCCAGCAGTCAACCATACTGACATAAAGTTTGACATTCTCTTATGAATGTTAAAGAGGCTGACAAGGACACTTGGCTGAATTGAAGGCCATTTTTCCTTCCTGTGGAAGCAGTTCACAGAAGTCTCTGTAGTCATGGACAAGTTTCTCCTGAAGTGGTTTGGGGTCACCACTGGCACACAAACAAAAGTACAACCAAGACCCTGGTTACCTAGATCATAAAGCACGACTCTGATAATCTTAGTCTAGACAATTTTTAAAGCAGATGTAACCAAATGCCTGCCTTAGTCATAACAAAATAAATAAAGATCACAAAAGGGAAAGCTATCATAGAATGTGAAAGTCTCAACATTCAGACTTATTACGTACTCTCCAATGAGGATCTCTTGGTATTGAATATGTTAATTTGCTGTGTCTTCTCATTCATGAGTGTCTGTGGCAGCATTATGAAAAGTCAATGAGGTCTACAATGTTGAGTTTTCTGCTTTTAAGTTTTCCACATTGATTATAATTTCTAAAATATGGAAGGATGAAAC
This sequence comes from Physeter macrocephalus, assembly GCF_002837175.3. NCBI lineage: Eukaryota > Metazoa > Chordata > Mammalia > Artiodactyla > Physeteridae > Physeter > Physeter macrocephalus. The sequence continues at coordinate 74,834,037 of NC_041225.1, forward strand.
ATATTCTGAATCATCTACTAAACTACCTTATAACTAAGTAGTACCACATGATTTCAGTGCTCTGGTTTATCTGTGAGTTTACTGTCATATTGATCCCCAGTGATAACATACAGATAGAGATTTTCTGGCTGGCTTTAGGTGATCATGTCCTAATGTTAATGAGACAGTGTTCATCATGTGTCTGCTATTGTACTCTTGTTGGATTCTTTTACTGATTATAAAGGCAAAACTTCTCTTTTACAGTGATCAGCTACAATTGAAAGATATTTTCACAGACTAGGATTTTAGCTTCATAATTTATTTAATAAATGTAGAATGTTTTGACCATGAAAATGACAGTGTGGTGGAATGATGTTCTACATTAATTGTCACAGGTTAATGAGAAAAGAACAGAGGCAGACAATATATAAATGGGATTTTTGTACCAAATGAAGAATAAATGACACCACAACACCTAGTAAAAAATGCCAAAGGTTTGATAGTTGGTCAAATAGAGAATTCTGGTTGAATAATTAAGGCATCACAGGGCATATAGCGGTATAAGCATTACTGAACTCACAGAAATCCATGCAGAGCAATAGGTGCCATCCATGTTTCTCACAGATATTCCTTCCAGACCCATCTTTGTACATCACAACTTGCAGTAGTTCTTGAGGAGTAAGTAGTAATAAACAATGAGGAATTTTCCATTAAATTATATTTTAATATTATTTTTTAGTATTAGTTTTTGGGTGGACTGCTAAATGGATGGGCCCATTAAAACAGTGGATTGTGGTCTAAATTAGCTATTCTTTAAAGAGGAAAGATGACTACAGTGATAACTATGATTTAAGGAACGGTCCCTCAGGCTCAACATTACTACTATACAAGTTTAAAGAAAATGAATCAAATGCCGTGTGTGTGTGTGTGTGTGTATGTTACAATTGAACCGACATAGATCATTTAGTTCAGCAAAACAACATAACATCATCTGCCACGTCAAATTATTTGAATAGTTTTAGCTACATAGTTTTATTTGTATATGTTAAAAGATAAAATGAAAATATTAAATTTTTTAAGAGTTTATTTGAGCATTTTCTTTCTCAGATATTATTTTTTTATTGGGGTATAGTTGCTTTATAACTTTGTGTTAGTTTCTGCTGTACAGCAAAGTGAATCAGCTATATGTATACATATATCCCCTCTTTTTTGAATTTCCTTCCCATTTAGGTCACCACAGAGCATTAAGTGGAGTTTGCTGTGCTATATGGAAGGTTCTCATTAGTTATCTATTTTATACATACTAGTGTATATATGTCAATCCCAATCTCCCAATTCATCCAACTCCCCCTGTCCCCCCTTGCTGTCCATATGTTTCTTCTCTACGTCTGTGTCTTTATTTCTGCCTTGCAAACAGGTTCACCTGTACTGTTTTTCTAGCTTCTAGATATATGCGTTAATATACGATATTTGTTTTTCTCTTTCTGACTTACTTCATTCTGTATGACAGTCTCTAGGTCTATCTATGTCTCTACAAATGACCCAATTTCATTCCTTTTTAAGGCTGAGTAATATTCCATTGTATATATGTACCACATCTTCTTTATCCATTCATCTGTTGATGGGCATTTAGGTTGCTTCCATGACCTAGCTCTTGTAAATAGTCCTGCAATGAACATTGGGGTGCATGTGTCTTTTTGAAGTATGGTTTTCTCTGGGTATATGCCCCATAGTGGGATTGCTGGGTCATATGGTAATTCTATTTTTAGTTTTTTAAGGAACCTCCATACTGTTCTCCATAGTGGCTGTATCAATTTACATTCCCACCAACAGTGCAAGAGGGTTCCCTTTTCTCCACACCCTCTCCAGCATTTGTTGTTTGTAGATTTTTTGATAATAGCCATTCTGACTGGTGTGAGGTGATACCTCATTGTATTTCTCTAGTAATTAGTGATGTTGAGCATCTTTTCATGTGCCTCTTGGCCATCTGCATGTCTTCTTTGGAGAAATGTGTATTTAGATATTCTGCCCATTTTGGGATTGGGTTGTTTGTTTTTCTGATATTGAGCCGCATGAGCTGTTTGTATATTTTGGAGATTAATCCCTTGATTTGAGCATTTATTGATTGGACTCGGGTAGTGCCAAATCGGAAGTTCTTAGGAACGCTCCACTAACAGGAGTCAAGGGAAAGACTTATATAGAGAAACTGTAGAAGCAAAGAAAGGAAATTATTTGATTGGCTATTGCTTAAAGTCTAGTTGGCTGTTTGTGATTGGTTGTCCTTAGTGTTTTCATTTGGTAACTTGGAGGCATTTACAGGTTGAGATTTTGGTTTGCTTATGGAGGTCACCATGGTATTAGAGTCTAACGGCCTCCTTGTTTAATTAATTTAATGTATAATATGAAGCTTTGTTTAGATTTTTACAATATATGAATTATAAGCATGTTTGCACATAATTAAAATATAATAAAAAATAATTTAAGATAACAATGAAAGATTATAACAATTTTTTCCTCCCAAGGTTTTCTTTACTTTATTCAAGTACTATATAAGATTTTTTTAATGGATAAAGGTTTTAGTAGTAAAATTTAAGATTGATGGAATGCCCATTATACATACATAATTAGGTCTTTCTTACTCTTCTCATTTTAAAAATAGAAAATTATATTCCAAAAGAATAAATTACTTGTCCAAAGTCATACAATTACTAAGTAGCAGAACAAAGATTTGAAGTAAAATATGCAGGGTTGCAATTTCTACTCTTTTCTCGAAACAATAAATGTCTCACAGTTTTAGCCAAGTAAATATAAGAGGGACAGTTAAAAAAAATAATGAGTTTGGTTTTGGAAAAGTTGACCAGTAGTTCCTATTCTTTGATGGTGATTGTACTCTAGGTCCAGGGATTTGATGAAGCTGTAAATCATTAGGATGAATGATTACTTGCATAAGAATAAAGAGCATTCTACACTAGCTCAGAAGTACTCATCAAAAGTGGAAAATATTTAGCAACTGCTGCATGAATATCACTCAACTTCCATTTTTAACATGATATAAATATTTACTATTAACAAATGTGATTTATAGGGAAAATGATTGCTTTTCTACTCCTCCCCCTTCTCCTTCTCTTCCTTTTTCCTCTTGCTGTTTCCCCTCCTCTCCTCTTCCTAAACCTTCTTCTTCACTTTTTTGCTCTGTTCCTTTCTCCCACCTCTGGTCTCCTGATGTCAATGTCCGCCTCTAGAGACATTTCCCTTATGTTGATCTTCTAAGTAGGAAACTTTGCCTTCATAGAGTGACTTAGAGTGATACCAGCTCCACTGTCCAGGGCAAGAGAAAAGAGTTTCGTTTATCTTATAGGTGGATTATAATGTCCCAACAATTGAGAATACAAAATTAACACTGGAAGACAGTATTTGCTGGAGGGAATGAATATATCAGAAAGGCATAAGATCTTTTCAAATAAAAGCAAATCAAATATTTATTGAGCAACTACCATGTGCGAGGACTAGAGTAGTAGGTAAAAAATGAAAACAAGGATAAGGCAAGCCTTGTCTTCAGATTGGGCATACAAAAATGTAAATTACAATGCAAGCTAAATAGTTGCTCAAGACAGCTATAAAAAAAGTTAAAAAGAGATATAAAAGTAATTTATAAATAAATAGTGAAGGCTAATGTTATAAAGTTGAAAGAAGATGGAGGTAGAATTTGAATTGTATCCGAAAATTTTACAAGAATTTGCATAATTGGAAAAGGGAAAATATATTAGGACTATTGTTGGAAGAAAGTGAATTATTCTGATCAATTCTCTGTATAATTAGACAAATCAATAACAAAATGTTTTAACAAAACCCCAAATCACTAGTGAAGATCTCCATTTGAAGAAATTGTATATTATTATCAGGAAGAGTAAGGATAGTAGTATTGGTAACAGTAGAAAGAATAGTAGTTATGGTGGTAGTTACCACATATGGAAACCCTGCTACATCTACTACATGCCAAGAACTGTAAACAGTACTGCAGACCCATCATGAATCTAAAAGATTAAATGTGGCAGGTCATGAGTGGTAACTAGAAATTGTTTGTTTTTTCCTTAGCTATTGGAGTCCATCTTTTACATTTAAACATGCATTACCTTAAGTATTAGAAATTGTCAGAAATACAATTTGTATGGGGAGAAAAGGTATTATTTTGGCACTAGGCAAAATGAAAAAACTTCTTTTTGCACACATTTCCAGTTTTGCTGCTTAATTTTGGAAAGAGGTAATTCTACGTCAAAATTAGGCCGAGTGAAAAATGCACGCACAGTAATCTTCATTTTCATTATCTGGAGTAGTTCAAAAGGCTCAAAAAAATGGAACTATTCTCAGAGAAAGGAATGCATGTTCAGGTAATTACAAATAACAGACGCATCTGGTTATCTTAATTGTTTGGGAATGTCTCAATTAGCTGAGAATGTTTTCATGATGACTTGGAGACAGTGAAAATTTTTCATAGCAGATAGGATTCAACAGTGAGTGGAAATATAGGCAGCTCACCCTGAAGTCTATTTATGACTACAGAATCCATTCAAAGATCCATATCTTTTGGATTTTATTTGCCTGTAAAGGGAATAGAAATGTTATTTTGTTTTGTTTTGATCTCTGAAGCTTCATGGTTGATCTGAAGAGGAGGTAGGACTGTTGATCCTGTGGACGCCTAGGCTAAGGCAAGGCATGCCAGCCTCGTATTTTCCATCCAGACCACTGTTCCATTTCTTAACAGAGGTTGCCTTCTCAATGAAATTTGAGTTTTAGGCTTCACTGAAATTTGATTCTCAGGTTTACTCAGTAATTTGGGCTTGCTCCTTGAGAAGCTTAGAATGATCCCAAAATATAGGTGCATCCTCAATCTTGTTTAGGACTGATGGTTTTTGGATACTTTGAAATAATTCACATTGGTATACTCTGGTCAGTTACTCAGCAACATTGCTTATCTTAGACCTGCCACCATAGGATTGCTACCATACCCTATCATGCTTCTAGGAGGTCAAATTCAATCCAGATCCTGGTCTTTTCTGAGTTTTACTTTTTAAAATATTGTATTTATTTTTAAAAAAGAAACAGACTTGTCAACTGCAGGACAGTGCATAAGCAATTACCATGATGTCCAACAAATCCATGTCTTATACTCCCAAGCTTCCTTCCTGGATGAAAATGCCCCTCTACCCAACTCCCTTGCTTTGTGGTTTATTAATGTAGATTAAAAGAGATGGGCTTATCTGTTACAGGGGCAATTTCCAATGCAACTATTTAGAAATGTTCCAAGAGAGATTTTTCCAATCTTGACAAACACTCTCTAAAGCCAGAGGAAACTTTTCATAATTCTTAGTGAAGAGGTTATGAATTATTAGATCTCACTAATTCTTTGCTTAATAGCCACTTTACATAGAAAACATGATCTGGATTAAATCCTATAGACAGAGGGAAGACACACCTGGGAGGATTAATCTAACCAGCAAGCAGATGCCCTGTTGTCCAAAACAAGTTGTGATCAATATTATTTATCTGTCAGCCCTTGAAATAGAACATGGGCTACTCCACCAAATCATTCTTACCTGTAGGGATTAGCAGGGGAAACCTAACACTCTGGTGGTTAACTACTCCTATAAAAGAAGTCAGCATCTTCCCAGTTTTTCAGTGCAGCTCCACATGTATACAGCATAAATGCTTAGGAAGTATTAAAGAGGGGTACAAATGAAAGGGAGTGGGAAATAGGGAGATGTTCAGGAAAGAAATGGTTGACTTCCTCTCAGGAATGGTAGGATGTAAGATTCTGGTGCTTTAACCATCTTTCAACTTCTAGCCTATAGGTACACCTTTTAAAAAGTAGAGCCTACACCTCCTGTTTATCAGAGCCTTACAAAGTCACAAGGATCTCTAGTTAATAGGCATCTAGTCAATAGTATTTCTTCTTAAATTCTGGACTCCTAGAAGCAAAAATATTAGTGAATTAGTACATTAAGTCATGGATCCCATATGGACCAAGGCTCTGTCTCTCAGGGCTTCTCTCCTGCCTCACATTTTCTCACCCCATCCTTGCTTTCCCACTGTGGAGATGTTAGACAATTCATTGTTGGATTCTGTACAAACTCTTCATGGTTTGGAAGATAGCAAGCAATCCCTTTCCTTACATAGACTGAAAACCTTTTCTTTGTCAATGAAATATTAAGTGGCTGTCATGTAGACATAAAACCTACCCTCAAGGAACATCTTCTTACCCCTTATTCCATGTCTTTTCACCAAGAAGTACACTAGCTTTGGCCCCTTGCCTTTATTATATACCACTATCCTTCAGGGTTTCCAATTTTCACCATTCCTAAATCTGCCAGAATTGTTATCCATGTCAGAAAATCCTCTACAATTGTCTTCCCTTCAATACCTATCCACCCTTCAGGGTTCACTTAAGTCTAACCCCTCCCAACTGCCTTGAAGCCTTTGATTACTATTCTAGTTTCTAAAGACCTTCTATCTCAGAAGAGTTATAGTATTTAGTTCAGCAGTGGGTAACATGAACATTCAAACCCAGCGCTACTTGCATTACTGTGTATATAGTAAGAGTAGTAATCTTGCTTAGAACAGGAATATGCTTTATGTATTTAGCACCATGTTTGGTCAATAATAGGTTATCAGGTAGGATAGATTAAGGGGAGAGAATCTGCCAGGCTGCAATCCTAGAAAGAGTCTTCCAATGGTGGTTCTGAATGGATGTTTTAGACCTTATGGAAATGAAAGTTAAATATTTAAGGATATGTTGGCAACTGGCTGGTTTTATTACCAATGGAAAAGTCCAAAAATGTTCATAATATAAAAAATGTCAGAAATGACATTATAGATTATGGAGACCAATATTCACTTATTACAAACTAGGAAGCAAAGTTTCAGGCATTGTTCCTAATTCAGTTGTTAATATATTTTGGTTCTCAAGGCTCAAAATGTAGGTGAATTAGTGCTACACACTCGTAGACAAACATTGATGAAGAGAACACTAGGACTGACACTAGGCGAGTGACTCAGAATCAACCCAACAGAAATAACTCCCAAAGCAGAGGGAAGAAGAGTCTGCTGCTCTGTGGGGTAGCAGAGAGGGTTCAGCCTTCAGAATCACAGAGAACTGGCCTTAAATCTCAACCATGTAGCTTGGACAAGTCACCTAACCTCTCTGAGCCTCTGTTTCTTCACTTGTAAAGTGGGAGTAATAATACCTCACAAAATCAAATGAGATTGAAATTCAGGTAAAACAGAAGTCTCAGGGTTTAAAAGCTGCTGAATATAAATGCAGTCTCATTAACACTATTACTCAAATCTTGATGCCCCAATACCAATCTCGTTTCTGCAGAAAAACTAAATTTACAGAGTTCTTCTTCCCAATTCCAGGGTGACTTTCCTATGTCCACTGATCTGCCCTAATTTTCCATCCTTGCTACAATGATCTCAGTTGAGACTCCACAAAATTTAGATTCAGAAAGTGCCCCAAGAAGTCCTGCTCCAAGTTGAAGCCTTGTTCCCTTCATCACTGAGGTGCTGGCTGCAGTAGAAACCTCCTCACTACCTTGCCAGTGGAGTGAGAGCCAGTGCCATGGCATGGTACCAGGGCACTGGCACTTGGTGTGCTTGCCTCTGAAGGCAGGGGAACTTGAAGGACCAGTGAGTTCCATTTTGACACTCACAGTCAGGATCAAACTGGCCCTTTGTAGGTTTGTTCGGAGGAGGGAGGGTAGGGCACCACAACAAGGTTTGATTGAGGTGTGACATATTACATCTTTTAATTTTGGAGTTTTTTCCATTGAGAAATTAGAACCTCTTTCTGCCAGTGCTATCAGACAGGCTACCAGAGTAGCTGGAGAAGACTAACCCCGATAACCACCACTGGGTTATACCCAGGACCAGCATTAACTTCTGGCCCAAGCTCTGTTACCTGCCTGGATGTCAGACTTTATCTCTGCTTACGATACAGGGTCTCATTGGTCCCCTTAATTCTCCCTGTGATCTAGCCTCCATATGGACCTCTACCCAAGTCTGTCTGTCTGCCTAACTATCCATCTATCTGTCTATCTTTCTAAGTTCCCATATTCCCAGGAGTCTCTTCTATGTAAAATACGTAGGCACAAAAGACAAGTGGATTCTTGTCCACCTGGCTTAGTGCATGGATGTCAAAGCATTGAATAAATACTATACACAAGAAAAGAAAATCAAGAGCAAGAAGTTTGGAGAAGTAAAGAGTAGGTAGGCCATATGAGCACTTCTCCAGAAAACTAAGCTGACATTAAACAGTTTTGTTTTTTTTTTTCTGGTTGAAATAAACTGAAAGCTGTCTGAGCTTCACCTCTGAGTAGGAAACAGATAGACAGGTTTTCATGTTAATTGGATAACTGGTGAGCTGCTATCAATTCAAATTTCAAACAACTTTGAGGTTGTTTACCTGTTTGTTTTTAATATTCCTGATATTAAAAACTGCCTAATATTCCTAATCAGTGCTCTTCTACATACTACATGGAGGAGGAAGATTGGTGGGCACAGTTAGAGAAGCCTAGAAAAAATCTAGAAAATGACTTCAAATAGAAGTGTCTCCATTTTTATAAGAAAATAATGGAATTTTAGCATAAGAAGGCTTAACTCCTTGAAATCACATTCTGATACACTACATTTATAGATGAAGACACTGGGGCAGAGAGAGGTTATAAGTGAGACCAAAATATTATTCCTCAGAGTTTTAAGTAGAAGCCTAATTAGTTTAAGAAAGTCTTAAGAAGAGAGCTGAACTTATGACATTATCTAGACTTTCTGGGCACAGCATGTAAAATAATCTCAACTGGTGAATCTTCAGTTTCTGCTTAGTATAGACAGGACCAAGATTATGGTCAACAGTCATTATATATATTGGATCTTATTTTGAGAACTCTGATATTTGCAATTTGTAGATGGTTTATTGGGGCTCAGGGGCAAACATTTGTACAGCATTGTTTAATTTTAGAAGGGACAGAGTTAAGTACGTTAGAAACGGTGATAGAAAAGAATGCAAGCATTCTCCTGACAGGAATGTGCCCTGACATGCCACAAACTGAGCTGCAGGGAGGTATGAGCTAGCTTCACGCTTCTGATCTCCACATCATTTGTAAGGTGACTTTGCAGCTCTACCTATCATGAAGTGGGGTCTACCTACCACTGGGAACCTGGACTGGCTTTGTGACTTGATTTGACCAACAGAATATGGCAGGAGTGACAACATGCCAATTCAGAACCTAGGCCTCAGGAAGCCTTGTGGTCTCTCTCTCTCTCTCTCTGTCGCTATAAAAAAGCCCAATCTAGCCTGGAGGAGGAGAGAACATGAGAAGCAGAACAAGTTAGCCAAGTTTTCCTAGTTGAGGCTCCAGATATGGGACAGAACCAGCTAAGAGTGCAAAGCTACCTCACTGACTTGCAGCTTAACTCAGATGCATGCATGAGCAGTGCCGGACCAGTATGGCCCAGTGGCCTGACCCATAGCCTCATGAGCAATAATAAATAGTTACTATATGAAGCCACATCATTTGGGGAGCGGTAGTTATTGTGAATCATTACTGTGACAGTAGACCACTGGTACAGAGATGTATGTGTCTGATAGGATTAGCTCCATCTATAATATTAGTTTAGCTCCGACTTTTGGTGAAGTGGATTAGATGTCACTAATCTGACTGTAGAGAAAAACATAAGGATGTGAATATAAATATATATATCTATTTTCTCTGAGTATATATATAGATAAATATATACTCACGCATACATGCAATATATATAACCACATCTCTGTTGATATGTTCAACTTTAAACATATATATATGCCTGTATCTAGATTAATAGGCACAAACTATAAAATCGGACAAGATGTTTTACATGGAGCTCCTCAACCTGATACATTCATCTTCATATAAAGGTAAATTACTCATTTCTCTTGTCAAGGGTTTACTAAAGGATCTATTGGTAGCATATCCTGTGCACTGAAATAAACTGGCTCAGGGCAGATTTATGCAGGAGGTTGGGTAACTAGCATATCTTGTGATTTAGCCAAACACAGGTTTTATATGCTCAACCATCTTTTCTTCCTCTTATTATGGTTCCGGTGGCCCTGCATGAGATTTCTCACATCAGTGGTTAGTCCCTGTATCATTTTTATAGGTCTATTTTTAAAAGGTGCTTATTTAAGTGACTGGTAACTAATCATAGTTCTATAATTGACTGAAAAGTTGACTCAGTGTAAAACCCAAATTAAACTGAAAAAGAAACCCAAATCCTCATTATAAATTATTCGTTGCAGCTCCACAAACACTCATTTTTACAAACAGCGAAAGCAGGAAGAGACAAACTTTGCCTTCCTGCAAAAAATATGTTCAACAATTACAGACCAAAATTTATAGCAAGAGGAAAAATGTTCCTCTTTCTTTGCAGTGACACTACTAAAAGGAAAGAAATATAAGTACTGCTTAGTGTGGTCCGGGAAATGCCTAAATTTTAAAATTAGAATAGTAGCATTTTATTTTTGGACAAGCTCAACTGATCTTTTTACACAGAGCGACAGACAGGCTTAGGGGGGCATGACCTCATCACAAAGATTTGGGCTTCAAAGGCCGCTCCTCAAACCTCTTGCTGATCACCTGCCCTTCTACCACCCCAAATTAAACATTTAAAAGTTTTAAAGCCTTCTTGCTTTACATTAAACATTTTTCTACCATCCTCCAGTCAATTACCCAGAGGCCAAAAATATATCTTTCCCCATTCAGCCCATGGCACCTCCACTGTGAAGTGCTCTAAATCCATTAGCGGGGCCCTCTCTGTGCTACATCATCAGAGGAACAAAGCTGTGATGATGTAGAACAACCCACGTTCATGTATATCACCAGAGTTCTAGCCTCCTGATCAGCCAGCGGGCTTAATAAACATTCCAGATGGCTTGCTCTGCCTGAAGGAAGAATGGATAATCACACTGCACTCCCCTCCAAACAATAATAAAATAAGGCCATAGTAGCACAGAAGCCTGAGCCTGCCAAAAACATTGAAAGGACTGCTTAGAACAATAGAATCAAGTGATTGGAAGGCACATCAGTGCCCTCACCCTTTATGAAGGAAGGTGGCCTGCTTTCTTATAAAGCATGCAAAACCAATTGTGTTATGCAACAGCTCTGCTGAAAAATAAAACAACAACAAAAAAAGAAAAAACAAAACCTAACAACAACAAAAACTCCATCTAAATACTTTCTTTTTTTTTTTGTCTTTTTTGCGGTACGTGGGCCTCTCAGTTGTGACCTCTCCCGTTGCGGAGCACAGGCTCTGGACGCACAGGCTCAGCGGCCATGGCTCACGGGCCTAGCTGTTCCGCAGCATGTGGGATCTTTCCGGACCGGGGCACGAACCCGTGTCACCCGCATCGGCAGGCGGACTCTCAACCACTGCGCCATCAGGGAAGCCCTAAATATTTTCTTTTAAAAGAATTTGGTGAAAAGGAAATTTAAATAAAAGCTCGGAAATAACCTTTGCAAGCCAGAACCCTGACCTATGCATACATAGCCTGAGACATATAGCTGTGGGTTTGCTTGTAAGTAGACAGCAGAAGAGGTTTGATCAGTTTCATATTCACTTTAAGGAATTTTGGGTGAGATTCCATAATTAGAGTGACGGAGGTATTCAGTGGAGTGTCTGTTGAGGCTTGAAAGATGGATTCTCAGAAGGAATTGAGGTGAGCACCCTGGTACTCAGTGCTGAGGCCGATTCTTACAGCATACATCCCTCCTCTTTTTTGCGTTTGCCCTGAACTCCTCTGTCCCTTTGCTTCTTGTGTTGTATCTTTTGCTCTTTGGATAGATACCCATCTGTTATAGTTAATATGCTCCAGATTGATAACTTATATTCCCTTTTAGTTCAAAACATTTGATTTTCTTACTGTGTGATCAGAATATATCAGAGTTGGAAGTTAAAATCTGCTCAGTATTTATCAAGAAGGGTCTATGCACAGCACAGAGAATTTGGGGGCCAATGAAACTACTCTATATGATACTATAATGATGGATCCATGTCATTACATATTTGTCAAAACTCATGGGATATACAAAACCAAGAGTGAATCCTAACGTAAACTATGAACAATGAGTGATAATAATGTGTCACTGTAGGTTCATCAATTGCAACAAAAATTTCACTCTGGTATGAGATGCTGATAATGGGAGAGGCAATCCATGTTTGGGGATGGGGTATGTGGGAACTCTCTACCTTCCTCACAATTTTGCTGTGAACATAAAACTGCTCTTAAAAAATAGTGTCTATTTAAAAAAAAAAAAAAGAAAGGTCTATGTAAGCTTGGTATTTCCTTTATTAATTGAGGGTCTACTAGGGAAATTATACCTAGAAGTCTGAGTAGCATTCTTGTTTTGTTTATATATTTATTTTTGGCTGCGTTGGGTCCTTGTTGCTACGCGCAGGCTTTCTCTAGTTGCAGCAAGCGGGGGCTACCCTTCATTGCGGTGCGTGGGCTTGTCACTGGTGGCTTTTCTTGTTGCAGAGCATGGGCTCTAGGTGTGCAGGCTTCAGTAGTTGCAGCACACAGGCTCAGTAGTTTCCGGACCGGGGCACGAACCCGTGTCACCCGCATCGGCAGGCGGACTCTCAACCACTGCGCCATCAGGGAAGCCCTAAATATTTTCTTTTAAAAGAATTTGGTGAAAAGGAAATTTAAATAAAAGCTCGGAAATAACCTTTGCAAGCCAGAACCCTGACCTATGCATACATAGCCTGAGACATATAGCTGTGGGTTTGCTTGTAAGTAGACAGCAGAAGAGGTTTGATCAGTTTCATATTCACTTTAAGGAATTTTGGGTGAGATTCCATAATTAGAGTGACGGAGGTATTCAGTGGAGTGTCTGTTGAGGCTTGAAAGATGGATTCTCAGAAGGAATTGAGGTGAGCACCCTGGTACTCAGTGCTGAGGCCGATTCTTACAGCATACATCCCTCCTCTTTTTTGCGTTTGCCCTGAACTCCTCTGTCCCTTTGCTTCTTGTGTTGTATCTTTTGCTCTTTGGATAGATACCCATCTGTTATAGTTAATATGCTCCAGATTGATAACTTATATTCCCTTTTAGTTCAAAACATTTGATTTTCTTACTGTGTGATCAGAATATATCAGAGTTGGAAGTTAAAATCTGCTCAGTATTTATCAAGAAGGGTCTATGCACAGCACAGAGAATTTGGGGGCCAATGAAACTACTCTATATGATACTATAATGATGGATCCATGTCATTACATATTTGTCAAAACTCATGGGATATACAAAACCAAGAGTGAATCCTAACGTAAACTATGAACAATGAGTGATAATAATGTGTCACTGTAGGTTCATCAATTGCAACAAAAATTTCACTCTGGTATGAGATGCTGATAATGGGAGAGGCAATCCATGTTTGGGGATGGGGTATGTGGGAACTCTCTACCTTCCTCACAATTTTGCTGTGAACATAAAACTGCTCTTAAAAAATAGTGTCTATTTAAAAAAAAAAAAAAGAAAGGTCTATGTAAGCTTGGTATTTCCTTTATTAATTGAGGGTCTACTAGGGAAATTATACCTAGAAGTCTGAGTAGCATTCTTGTTTTGTTTATATATTTATTTTTGGCTGCGTTGGGTCCTTGTTGCTACGCGCAGGCTTTCTCTAGTTGCAGCAAGCGGGGGCTACCCTTCATTGCGGTGCGTGGGCTTGTCACTGGTGGCTTTTCTTGTTGCAGAGCATGGGCTCTAGGTGTGCAGGCTTCAGTAGTTGCAGCACACAGGCTCAGTAGTTTTAGCATGCGGGCCCTAGAGGATGCAGGCTTCAGTAGTTGTGCCTCACGGGCTCTAGAGCACAGGCTCAGTCGTTGTCCACAGACTTAGTTGCTCCATGGCATGTGGGATCTTCCCGGACCAGGGATTGAACCCATGTTCCCTGCATTGGCAGGAGGATTCTTAACCACTGTGCCACCAGGGAAGTCCTGAGTAGCATTCTTGATACACAACTTTGACTCTGCCTATGATCCAAATGAAAATTTTCAAGTTCTGACTAGACGTATCTGCACATCAGAGTATACTAAGATTCTTTAAGGTTAAGCCAAAATCAAAAGATTATTCCCCTGAGGAAAAGCATCGGCAAATAAGGGGCACATGTTGCTGGTCCCCATCTCCCCTAGTAATACTTTCCACTGCTTTTTATGAGTTGTGGGTTGCTGTGGTGATGAGAAGAGGGATGAGCCAACAGAGGCTGTGATTCTTGTTTTTTTTGTTGTTGTTGTTTGTTTGTTTTTGCGGTATGCGGGCCTCTTACTGCTGTGGCCTCTCCTGTTGCGGAGCACAGGCTCCAGACGCGCAGGCTCAGCGGCCATGGCTCACGGGCCCAGCCGCTCCATGGCATGTGGGATCCTCCCAGACCAGGGCACGAACCCGTGTCCCCTGCATTGGCAGGCGGACTCCCAACCACTGCGCCACCAGGGAAGCCTGAGGTTGTGATTCTTGATGTTGCCATCTGAAGAGGGACATATCCATTTAAGGATCTGTAACGTTTTATACCTGTGCCTATATATAGTTAATTCTCCTTATCCACAGGGTTCTACATCCACGGATATGGAAGGCTGATTGTATTAAGTCATTTTACATAAGGGACTTGAGCATCCATAGATTTTCTTATCCAAGGGGGTCCTGGAACCAGTCCCCCACAGACCAAGGGATAACTGTGTAAAATTTATGAAAAATTAGTCTTTTAAGTTGGGTTTGATATTTGGCATCTTTTATTCCCATGTTATCAGCTTATTTTGTAAAACTAATGCAAACATTCTGTAAGCCAAATAGTCCTCTGTCTTCAATACATTATTTAATATACCATAGGAGACATGATGGTGGAGTAGAAGGACTTGAGTTCACCTCCTCTCATGAAAACACCAAAATCACAACTAACTGCTGAACAACGATTGACAAAAAAAGACTGGAACCTACCAAAAAAGATACTCTACATCCAAAGACAAAGAAGAAGCCACAACAAGATGGTAGGAAGGGTGCTTTCACAATATAATTAAATCCCATACCCATTGAGTGGGCGACCCACAGACTGGAAATAAATTAGATTGCACAGGGCTCCCACGGGAATGAGAGTTCTGAGCCTCACATCAGGTTCCCCAGCCTGGGGGTCTGGTATCAGGAGGAGGAGCCCCCAGAGCATTTGGCTTTGAATGCCAGTGGGGCTTGAGTGCAGGAGCTCAACACGACTGGGGGAAACAGAGACTTCACTCTTGAAGGGCACACACAAGTTTTCACGTGCACTGAGATGCAGGGAAAAATAGTGACTCCATAGGAGCCTGGGCCAGACATACCTGTGGGTCTTGGGGGGGCGTCTCCTGGGGAGGTGGGGGTCGGCTGTAGCCCACTGTGGGGGTAAGGGCACTGGTGATGGAGGGCCTAGGGAATATTCCTTGGTGTGCGCTCTCCCAGAGGTTGCCATTTTGGCACTGAGACCTGGCCCCATCCAACAGCCTGCAGACTTCAGTGCTGGGAGGCCTCAGGGTAAACCACCAGCAGGGTGGGAACACGCCCCACATATCAACAGACAGGCTGCCTAAAGTCTTTCTGGGCTCACAGCCACTTCTAGACATGCCACTTGACCTGGCCCTGCCCACCAGAGGGACAAGATCCAGCTCCACCCACCAGTGGGCAGGCACCAGTCCCTTCCACCAGGAAGCCTGCACAAGCTCCTGCACCAGCCTCACCCACCAGAGGGCAGACACCAGAAGCAAGAAAAACTACAGTCCTGCAGCCTGTGGAACAGAGCCCCTAAACACAGAAAGTTAGACAAAATGAGATGGCAGAGAAATATGTTCCAGATGAAGGAACAAGATAAAAGCCCAGAATAACAACTAAGGAAGTGGAGATAGGCAATCTGCCTGAAAAAAGAATTGAGAATAATGATAGTAAAGATGATCCAAGATCTCAGAAAAAGAATGGAGGCACAGACTGAGAAGATATAAGAAATGTTTAACCAAGAGCCAGAAGACTTAAAGAACTAACAAACAGAAATGAACTACACAATAACTGAAATGAAAAATACACTAGAAGGAATCAATAGCAGAATAAATGAGGCAGAAGAATGGATAAGTGAGCTGGAAGACAGATTGCTGGAAATCACAATGGCAGAACAGAATAAAGAAAAAAGAAAGAAAAGAAACCAGGACAGTCTAAGAGACTTCTGGGATGAATATAACACTAGAAAAGATCTGAAACTAAAAGCTGGTTCTTTGAAAAGACAAACAAAATTGATAAACCTTTAGCCAGTCTCATCAAGAAAAAAAGGGAGAGGACTCAAATCAATAAAATTAGATATGAAAAACAAGAAGTTACAACAGACACCACAGAAATACAAAGGATCATGAGACTACTACAAGCAGCTATATGCCAATAGAATGGACAACCTAGAAGAAATGGACAAATTCTTAGAAAGGTACAATCTTCCAAGACTGAACCAAGAAGAAAAAGAAAATATGAACAGACCAATCACAAGTAATGAAATTGAAACTGTGATTTTAAAACTTCCAAAAAACAAAAGTCCAGAACCAGATGGCTTCACAGGCAAATTCTATCAAACATTTAGAAAAGAGTTAACACCTATCTTTCTGGAACTATTCCAAAAAATTACAAAGGAAGGAACACTTCCAAACTGATTCTATGAGGCCACCATCACCCTGATAGCCAAACCAGAAAAAGATACCACGAAAAAGAAACTTACAGACCAGTATCACTGATGAACCTAGATGCCAAAATCTTCAACAAAATACTAGCAAACTGAATCCAACAATACATTAAAAGGATCATACACCATGATCAACTGGGATTTATGCCAGGGATGTAAGGATTTTTCAATATCCACAAATCAATCAGTGTGATACACCACATCAACAAATTGAAGAATAAAAACCATATGATCATCTCAATAGATGCAGAAAAAGCTTTTGACAAAATTCAACACTGATTTCTGATAAAAACTCTCCAGAAAGTGGGCATAGAGAGAACCTACCTGAACATAATAAAGGGCATATATGACAAACCAACTGCTAACATCATATGCAACAGTGAAAAGCTAAAAGCATTTCCTCTAAGGTCAGAAACAAGACAACCACTTCTGCCACTTTTATTCAACATCATTTTGGAAGTCTTAGCTACAGCAATCAGGGAAGAAAAAGAAATAAAATGAATCCAAATTTGAAAAGGAGAAGTAAAATGGTCACTGTTTGCAGAAGACATGATACTATATGACATATATGATACTATATGACATATATATATATACATATATATATATATATATATATACCAAAAAGATTATAATAAGAGCATGGTAACAGACAAAACATAAAAAGGAACTATGTCATATTATGGGTCCTATTAAAATATCAGCTCTCTAATTTGCTTTTAAATATAGACCATTTCAAATCAAACTTGAGTCAGTAATTTTTTAAAAAGTTAACCTTGCATACAAATAAATAAGAAGAAAAACTATGTTAAAAAAGAGAAAATATAAAAATGTATTATAAAACTACAGTAATTAAAACAGTGTGATCTGGACCATGAACAGAGAAGGAAAACAGTGAAATGAAGTCCATGTCAATTTATGACAAAATAAAGGTAGCTTTTCAAATCACTTGGGGAATAGATGGACTGTTTAATTAATTTGACACAACTGCTAATTTTGAGGGGAAAAATAAAATTAGATGTGCAACTCCCAACAAAGAAAAAATGTATATACAAAAATAAAAGAATATATACAAAAAATATACAAAAATAAAAGAATAATATCACTAGGAGAAAATATAGGAAGTCATTTTCATATATATGATATGGATAAAACAATTTTTAACATGATTACAAGGTCATAAACTACTAAGAATCACATTGAAAAGTCTGTAAAGACAAAACTAAAACATCTGTTTACTTTAAAATATACCATATCAAAGTTGAAAATTAAATGGAAAGAAAGTATCAATATATACACAAGGTTAATAACTTTAAGACATAGAGTGTTCTTAAGTGTTAAAGATCAAAATGACAAGAGAAAATTATGTACAGGAAAAATAAGTTTATTCAGAAATTAGACATAAACCATGAAACACCATGAAATGGTGTTCAACTGCCTTACTGATCCAAGAAATACAAGTTAAAATAAATAGTAAAAATTTGAAGAAATATGACAGACAGAAATAAAGTGAAAGAAACCTTTCAAACACAAAAATGCTGTATAAACTACATTAAAAATCTTATGAGGAAAGATCTATAAATAATGACATCTTGTGGTCCCTGAATGAAATCACTGGTTTGTCACTTTTTCATCTAGAGTAAAATCCACAGGTTTTCTATCAACATTTTAGAATTCTTTTCTTAAAATGAATGGGTAGCTTAAGATGAATCATAGATGTTTGAGGAAAACTTTAAGCATGAATGACAGAGGCTAAAAAATAAACAAAACAAAATACAGAAAAATTTAGAGAACATAAAGACAATACAGATATTAGAGAAAAACCTAAAAAAGAAACCTGTAATTAACCTCCTCTGAGACAGAAGATATGGAATCCAAGATATAATAAACTGCTATGAGAACAAACATCCTGAGAAGAAGAAAGAACTGTTAGAAACTGGATATATGTTAGCTGAAAATTTTTAAAAATCCATAAAACAACCAGAAGGAAAAACAAACTTGTTAGAAGAAATTAAACAAAGAAAAAAAGCCTAAGACATGAGAAAATAGGTAAGCAAATCTAAGCGGGTCAATATCCAAATGATAGAGGTCTTAGAGAGAAAAGAGAAAGGTTGGAGAGGAAATTATGAAGTCAAGAAGAAAATATTTCAGAGTTGATGATCGGAAAGCTCCAGATTTAAGGTCTCCAAAGAACATCCAAAAAATTTATCGATTAAAATCTCATCACACAAGGACCCATCACCATGATATTACAGATCAGTAAAGATAACAGAAGATCCTAAAAGCTTCCAGAAAGAAAAATGTGTGACATAAGAAGATCAGGAATCAGAATGATATCTGACTCCTCAAAAGCAAACCCAGAAGCTAGAAACAATGAAGAAACTAGAGGAAAACATGTTTCCCACCTATAAATCTATATTCAAAAAACAACTGTAAAATGAAGACATTTCCAGATACCTGGAAGACCACTCTCCTCAAATATTTTTCAAATACTATATCATATTGTATATCATACATAAGTTATATTACACATATGTTATACATATAATGTGCATATAAACATATAATAATATACATATATAATAATATATACAAGCACCCTTCTCAGGGAATTATTGTGGATGGTACTTCCTCAAACCAAGAAACTTAAGAAAAAGGAAGGCATGGGATTCAGGAAAGAGGGGGATCCAGAACAAGAGCATGGCAAGGGGAAATACTAAGATGATGGTGAAAAGAAGCTCCAAGACAAAAGCTATGTAGCATGTATGGAGAAAAAAGTCAATATTGGAACAAGGAAATTCAGCTTCTGCCTATCATGGAGGACTTAGTATCAGACAATTCCCATTCAAAATAACTAGGGGAGGGCTTCCCTGGTGGCGCAGTGGTTGGGGGTCCGCCTGCCAATGCAGGGGACATGGGTTCGTGCCCCGGTCCAGGAGGATCCCACATGCTGCAGAGCAGCTGGGCCCGTGAGCCATGGCTGCTGAGCCTGCACGTCCAGAGCCTGTGCTCTGCAGCGGGAGAGGCCCGCGTACCACAAAAAGTAAATAAATAACTAGGGGATATGAAAAAAAAACATATTTAAATGCACCAGAGAGCTGCTAATGGAACCAGGACTTGAGAAACCCCTATCCCAAAAGAAGGGAATCTCTGAGATTTGAACCCAAACATTCTGCACACAGCTTCTCCCTTTGTAACATTTGCAGACATTTGATTCTAGGCCAGAGACTGCAAATTCTGCCTACAGTGCCATCAAATGGCAGACAGGCAGTGGAGATTTTGGCAATCTTACAGGGCTGTGAAGACAAAAGTTGGAAGTCAGTGTTGTCAAGGTAGTCAGGACTTCAGGGGTCAAGATCCTATTTTTAAAAAAAGGCAGGTGCAGAGAAGTGTGCCTAATGTTTGGTGCCAGATTCCCCCTCAAGGCACTTGCCTGTTCTTAAGTTGCCAAGGTCAAGAAGGTAAGAAGCCCAACAGAAAACAGCTATAACACAGATGTGTAAGGGGTAGTGATGAGTGTGGTGTTGGGGGTAGTGACAGGTAGGATATTGGCAGTGTGGTAACATACACACCTTGAGACACTGTTCAGCCAACAGACTAGAGGTTAGAAGTCAGAGCTCACTATGGTAACCTGTCTCCAAGATAACTACCATCCAATTTCTTCCCTCTCTGAATATATATGCTGTTATTTGATAGAGTTAACTGCAGTCCAGCCAGAGAAGTGGTCACAAAAGAGAATATATAAAGTGAAAGATAAGTAAACCTGAAGACAGGTTAGTAGAAGTAATAAAAAAGGGTGAAATCAATGGAACAGAAAATCTGAGATATGCAGGACAATATTAAAAGGCCAAATATACATGTAATTGGAGTCCCAGAAATAGAGAAGATAATAAGATAGAAGAAATATTTGAAGAGACAGGAGCCCAGCATTTTTACAAAGCCAATGAAAGACATCATTCTACAGGGCCAAACATTTCAGCAAACACCAAGCGGGAAATGTACAAAGAAAAACAAAACTTAGCACATCAGAGTCAAAATGCTAAAAATCAGTGATGAGAAAATCTTGAAAGCAGTCATAAAAAAAGGCACACTATATGTAGGGAAACAATGCCAGGAATGATCGTTAACTTCTCTTCAGAAACATCAGATGACAGAAGAAATAGAATGACATCTTTGAAGTGCTAAAGGAAAATTTCTCTCAACCCAGTAAAGATATACTTTAAAATTGAGAGTGAATTAAAGACATTTTTAGATAAGAACTGAGAGAATTGTTTTCAACTGATCTGCACTTTAAGAAATGTAATAAGAGCTTCAGGCTGAAGAGATATAATTCAAGAAGAAAACTGAGACTGCAGGGAGGAATGAAGAGTACAAAAAGGGTCAAAATTTAAGTTAATATAAAAGACCTTTTAAAATATGCATATATATATAGGTATATATTGTATGTACAAAATATATTTGGATATATAAAAGTTTACACATAGTAACTTCCTTAAAGAACACTGACTAAGCAAAAATAATAGTGTATTATGAGCTTTTTAGTATATATGGGGGTGAGTGTAGGAGAAGATGCTTGAGATATATATACATTACATATATGTATGCCTTATATACATTACGTCTTTTGTAAGATGTATATGTATACATATGTCATATGTCTTTTATGTATATATGTGTGTATATAATTTAAGAGTAGCTACTAAAAGACTAGAAATAGAATATATAAATTTCAAATAATAAATAGGTGGAATAATGAACATCAACTGATCCAGTGGAAGACTTCAAAAAGAAAAAGAAAAAAATGAATAAAAAGTGTTAAAGGGAATGATAAAATAAGATTGCAAAAATAAGTTTAAATATATTTATAATAATCATTTGACTAGATAAATCTCAACTATTGAAAGGCAGAGTCTGTCAAATTGATTTTTTAAAAGTCAACAGGTATGCTGTGTTAAGTGTGACTGAAAGCAAAATAGTGCAGAAAGACAAAAAATGAAAATATATAAGAAGATATACCAAGTATAACCAATCAAAAGAAATATTAGGTATATCGTATATTTTAAAAGCTGATATAGAAATTCAGATGATTTTAGACAAGGTGACTTCCCAGCAAAATAAAAATTAAGGCAAAACCCCACATTAATTGGTATTAAAAAAGGATATTACATAATGAAAAAAAGAAAAGATTAACCAAGATTATATAATAATCATCACCTGTACTAAAATATATAGTGTCTCTCTCTCTCTTTATATATGTATGTGTGTGTGTGTGTGTATACACACACACCTGAGAGAGTTGTTACAAGGAGAAATTCATATATCCACAGAGTTGAAGATTTTAATAGAACACAATTATCAACTGATAGACTGAGGAGAAAAAATGCTAGAAATTTTTAACACACAGAAAACCTCAATATATTTTTTAAAATATGTGTATTGTACAGAATAATTTTTCTGATACAGCTAAAACTTAGACTCTACAATAATAAAATAATAAAGAACAGCATGTGTTTGGATAGGTAGAAGTATGGAGACCCTTTCCTAAATAACCAATGGAGTAAAAAAATCATCATATTAGAAATTATAAAATACTTACAATTAATTACAATATTTTTACTACATAAGAAACTTGCAGTATCTAGGAAAGTGTTACTTAGAAAGGCAATTATAGTCTTGAAATTGTTTTTTAAAAAATAATGAAGAGTAGGGGGAAAATTAGGTAAGTAAAGATGCTTATACCCACAATAGTGTAAATAACTATAATGATAGGTTAGATTTTGATTTTTACTAGCAAAACCGAGCAGGACCCTCTGGGGCTTCTGGTCACAGAAGCCCTTCCGTGTCCCCCATTTCTTGTTTGTAGGGAACAGCCTCCAGCCTCCATGACCTTCCCTCAGTTCAAAGGGCAGATTCAAACAGTTGCTAATCAGGGAAGGGAGGAGATTCAGAGACGAAACAATAGTGCAACCTTGGGGCAGGGTCCTGGTTCCGCCTCAAGGGATACAGATAACAATATCTTTGAGCTCTTTACACACTAAAACCCCCAACAAATGGAAGATGTAGCATTCTTCATTCCAGAGAAGACCACCTGAGACCAGATTAAAGGAGTGCAGGCCCTGCACAAACCCTAATCTTATCAGCAAAGCTGCCCTTGAACTATTGCTAGAAAACTCCTTACCAAATCCTCCCAGGTTGGGACACAGTAGTGAGAGGCAGGAGCCTGCTGTGTCCCCCTTTGCCTGGTAAAGCAATAAAGCTATTCTTTTCTACTTCACCCAAAACTCTGTCTCTGAGATTCGATTCAGCACTAGTGCACAGAGGCTGAAATTTTCGGCATCCCTAGTTTGGGAGAAAAGAAGATAAAATCTGTCCAGTGTTGATGAAGATATGAAGAAAGTCACCCTCATTAACATGCTTTGTGGAAGTATATACTGACAATATTTCTGGAAGGCCATGTGACAATATGTTGTAGTATTTTAAACTGGGTATATCTTTCGATATATTTTATGTGATTTTATATTAAAGAAGAAATTAGGTAAGTATACAAAGATGAATCTTCCTCTTCAGATGAGGGCAAAGAGAAAACCTAATTTCTAGTAATAAGAAAAAAATTGGTCATAGTCATTGTACAAGGTTGACATAGTATTACACAATTATTTAAAATGATGAAATATAGCACTGTTTATTGACACGGAGCTATGTCCAAGATGTACAGTAATGTAAAATAATCAGATTATAGAACACTACACATAGTTCCAGTTTTGTTAGGAATCAAAACCAAATATACACAATATATAATATATGTGATTATTGTATAAGAATTAAAGAAAAGTAGAAGAGTGTACTGGCAAAAGTGCCTCTAATTTCCCAGTCATTACAGTCTCCAACTCCACAGACTAAGAAAACCATTATAGGATTTTATTTTGGTCATTTTAGTCATATACTGTATTATAATTATCTACATTGATGCAAACTGGCTGGATACCTTCATTTTGAAGCCTAGATGATTAAAAACAGTTTTCAAAGATATATTCTTTAAGGCAGTCAGATAAACTGGACATTTTTAATCTTAGGGCATAGAGAGTAATCCTCTTTTAACATTTACTGTCAGACTCTTTGGGATTGTGTATAGATGCCTATATGACAGCATTCTGGAGCAGAGCTTGCTTACAGTGTAATTAATGACTCCAACTATAGATTATAATTCACTTTGTTTATTCACTAAGTGCTCCATTTTGGACAAATCTTCTCCTTGAAAGCAGGAACACGAGCTCATATTTTACCTTGGCTCTGTACAAAATGTAGTACAGTATTACTAGGCTGATTGAAAAGAAGAATGAATGAGCTAACATTTATTGGAGCCCCTATATTCCCGATATTGTGTTCAACACATTCAAGTTCAAGAGAATGCTATCAAAATATATATAACTGATTGATTCTGGGGATCTAAATCCTTTCTATGTACTTTGGAAGTAGAATGCAGAAAGGCCCTCTGAAATTTCTAAATTGGTCTATCAATCTCCTTCTTGCAGAGCTTTGCTTTAAAAAAATTTGGGGAATACTGAAGTTACACCAAAAATGGAGAATGCTGGAGGAGGGATGGTCAGCAAGAGCCATCTGTCCATGTTGGTGAAGGCAGGGGCAAGGATAGTAAATGCGAGGACTGAGGGATCCAGATAAAGGATGTTGGAACTTTCTTAGCATTTTTAAGGTGGGTCTTCATTGTTTGTCTTAACTATCTTAGAAGAGATACTTAACTCATAATGAAGTATTAAAGGAAAAAAAAAAGTCACACTATGGAAATTATGTTGTGGTTTATGCTCAGCCCATTTCTTAGTGCTAATAATTGAGAATTAACTGAATGTATCCTACTAGCCCAGAAAGTTTTTACACATATCTAGGTTATTTCAGTCATATCTTACCAGAATTAGGTAAGATTTTCCTTTGTGTTTATTTTGACCAACATGGTAGTTGAATCCTCAAACTGAGGGCAATTATTAGCCATCCAAAATCAGTTAAAATCAGTCAATACCACTGAAAATTTTCCCAAAACAAAGAGAAAACATGGGGAAAACTGTTAAGGTAAGAGACCCTACTCCAGTCAGTCATGAATATTAATACCATCTAGGTTTGTAAGTCAGGAAAGTTACCATTTTATTAACAGTCCTCTCAATCCTCTTTGTTTCTTTCATCTGAAATGAAATGACTTGTGTGAGGTTATTCTTGCTTTGGCTTATCTCTGTAGTCCCAAACACATGAAATTCTTCCTACCTACTATATATTTTAAGATTTTAAGACATTCTACCCTGTGAAATAATGACAATCTTTGGATCTCCTGTTACTAGTTGATGCCTCCAAGATAACAAGATGAACATAAAGCTGTATCAAAGTGGATGGAGATGTAAACCGTCAAGACACTGAAGTAAATGCAGTGTATACAGATACTAATCTTGGCTTCCCAGCTGGTCAGAGGGTCACCATGGCACTGGGACAAAATCTGGCTCCTCAACTTAAAAATGAAGGCAAAAGAAGCCTCCTGAAACAATTAAGTAGTTTTGAGAGCACAAGAACGGTACCTTCTCAATGGATATTGGCCAAAAGAATGAATAGCAAGAAGAATTGAAATTATGTGTATTTAAATGGAAAAATGAAGACTCAAATGTACATAGTTTGATCCTAAAAGTTGTATTGGAGTGTTGTTGAATCAGGTACAGTGGTATCCATTTATAAATCACTATGGTCTGTCAAACGTCTGCTTTTAAGCAGACCATAATAAGGGCATATGACTACTCACTATGAGCGGCATATTGGGGTGATCTCCTAACAAAGGATTTCAAGGAGATTCAAGATGGTGGAAGAGTAAGACATGGAGATCACCCTCCTCCCCACAAATACATCAGAAATACATCTACACGTGGAACAGCTCCTGCAGAACACCTACTGAACGCTGGTAGAAGACCTCAGACCTCCCAAAAGGCAAGAAACTCCCCATGTACCTGGGTAGGGTAAAAGAAAAAAAGAGACAAAAGAATAGGGACAGGACCTGCACCACTGGGAGGGAGCTGTGAAGGAGGAAAGGTTTCTACACACTAGGAAGACCCTTCGCGGACAGACACGTGGGTGGCGGAGGGGGGGAGCTTCAGAGCCACGGAAGAGAGCGCAGCAACGGGTGCAGAGGGCAAAGCGGGGAGACTCCCGCACAGAGGATCAGTGCCGACCAGTGCTCCCCAGCCTGAGAGGCTTGTCTGCTCACCCGCTGGGACGGGTGGGGGCTGGGAGCTGAGGCTCGGGTTTCGGTCAGAAGCCGGGAGAGGACTGGGGTTGGCGGCATGAACACAGCCTGAAGGGGGGGCTAGTGCGCCACGGCTAGCCGGGAGTGAGTCAAGGAAAAGGTCTGGAGCTGCCGAAGAGGCAAGACTTTTTCTTGCCTATTTGTTTCCTGGTGTGCAAGGAGAGGGGATTAAGAGCACCGCTTAAAGGAGCTCCAGAGACCGATGCAAGCCGTGGCTATCAGCATGGACCCCAGACACGGGCAAGGGATGCTAAGACTGCTGTTGCAGCCACCAAGAAGCCTGTGTGCAAGCACAGGTCACTATCCACGCCTCCCCTCCTGGGAGACTATGCAGCCCGCCACTGCCAGGATCCCATGATCCAGGGACAACTTCCCCGGGAGAATGCATGGCGCGCCTCGGGCTGGGGTGATATCATGCTGGCCTCTGCTGCCGCAGGCTCGTCCCGCATCCATACCTCTCCCTCCCCGCAGCCTGAGTGAGCCAGAGCCCCCGAATCAGCTGCTTCTTTAACCCTGTCCTGTCTGAGCGAAGAACAGATGCCTTTAGGCAACCTACACACAGAGGTGGGTCCAAATCCAAAGCTGAATCCTGGGAGCTGTGCGAACAAAGAAGAGAAATTTCTCCCAGCAGCCTCAGGAGCAGAGGATTAAATCTCCACAATGAACTTGATGTACCCTGCATCTGTGGAATACCTAAATGGACAACGAATCATCCCAAATTGAGGAGGTGGACTTTGGGAGCAACGATATATATATTTTTTCCCCTTTTGTTCTTTTTCGTGAGTGTGTATGTGTATGCTTCTGTGTGTGATTTTGTCTGTATAGCTTTGCTTTTACCATTTGTCCTAGGGTTCTGTCTATTTTTTTAAATTTCTTTTTCTTAATAATTATTTTTTATTTTAATAACTTTATTTTATTTTAACTTCTTCTTTCTTTCTTTCTCTTCTCCCTTTTATTCTGAGCCGTGTGGAGGACAGGCTCTTGGTGCTCCAGCCACGTGTCAGGGCTGTGCCACTGAGGTGAGAGAGCCAAATTCAGGACACTGGTCCACAAGAGACCTCCAAGCTCCACGTAATATCAAACGGCAAAAATCTCCCAGAGATCTCCGTCTCAACACCAAGACCCATTTCCACTCGACGACCAGCAAGCTACAGTGCTGGACACCCTATGCCAAACAACTAGCAAGACAGGAACACAACCCCATCCATTAGCACAGAGGCTGCCTAAAATCACAATAAGGCCACAGACAACCCAAAACACACCATCAGAAAGACAAGATCCAGCCTTATCCACCACAACACAGGCACTAGTCCCCTCCACCCGGAGGCCTACACAACCCACTGAACCAACCTTAGCCACTGGGGACAGACACCAAAAACAATGGGAACTACAAACCTGCAGCCTGCAAAAAGGAGACCCCAAACACAGTAAGTTAAGCAAAATGAGAAGACAGAAAAGCACACAGCAGATGAAGGAGCAAGGCAAAATCCCACCAGACGTAACAAATGAAGAGGAAATAGGCAGTCTACCTGAAAAAGAATTCAGAATAAGGATAGGAAAGATGATCCAAAATCTTGGAAATAGAATGGAGAAAATACAATAAACGTTTAACAAGGACCTAGAAGAATTAAAGAGCAAACAAACAGTGATGAACAACACAGTAAATAAAATTAAAAATTCTCTAGAAGGGAACAATAGCAGAATAACTGAGGCAGAAGAACGGATAAGTGACCTGGAAGATAAAACAGTGGAAATAACGACTTCAGAGCACAATAAAGAAGATAAAAGAATGAAAAGAATTGAGGACAGTCTCAGAGACCTCTGGGACAACATTAAATGCACCAACATTCGAATTATGGGGGGTATCAGAAGAAGAAGAGAAAAAGAAAGGGCCCAAGAAAATATTTGAAGAGATTATAGTTGAAAACTTCCCTAATATGGGAAAGGA
Organism: Physeter macrocephalus; assembly: GCF_002837175.3. Taxonomy (NCBI): domain Eukaryota; kingdom Metazoa; phylum Chordata; class Mammalia; order Artiodactyla; family Physeteridae; genus Physeter; species Physeter macrocephalus. The sequence continues at coordinate 74,862,019 of NC_041225.1, forward strand.
AATAATTAGTCAAGTCCAGGAAGCACAGAGAGTCACATACAGGATAAATCCAAGGAGAAACACGCCAACACATATTAATCAAACTATCAAAAATTAAATACAAAGGACAAATATAAAAAGCAGCAAGGGAAAAACAACAAGTAACACATAAGGGAATCCCCATAATGTTAACAGCTGATCTTTAAGCAGAAACTCTGCAAGCCAGAAGGGGGTGGTAGGACATATTTAAAGTGATGAAAGAGAAATACCTACAACCAAGATTACTCTACCCAGCAAGGATCTCATTCAGATTTGACGGAGAAATTAAGCCTTTACAGACAAGCAAAAGCTAAGAGAATTCAGCACCACCAAACCAGCTTTACAGCAAATGCTAAAGGAACTTCTCTAGGCAGGAAACACAAGAGAAGGAAAAGATGTACAATAATAAATGCAAAACGATTAAGAAAATGGTAAAAGGAACATACATATCGATAATTACCTTAAATGTAAATTGATTAAATGCTCCAACCAAAAGACATAGACTGGCTGAATGGATACAAAAACAAGATCTGTATATATGCTGTCTACATTTAAATGATACATTAAACAAGATGGACTTAATTGATATTTATAGGACATTCCATCCAAAAACAACAGAATACACATTCTTCTCAAGTGCTCATGGAACATTCTCCAGGATAGATCATATCTTGGGTCACAAATCAAGGCTTGGTAAATTTAAGAAAAGTGAAATCTTTTCAAGTATCTTTTCCGACCACAACACTATGAGACTAGATACCAATTACAGGAAAAAAATCTGTAAGAAATACAAACACATGGAGGCTACACAACATACTACTTAATAACCAAGAGATCACTGAAAAAAATCAAAGAGGAAATTTAAAAATACCTAGGGACAAATGACATTGAAAACACAATGACCCAAAACCTATGGGATGCAGCAAAAGCAGTTCTAAGAGGGAAGTTTATAGCTATACAGGCCTATCTTAAGAAACAAGGAACATTTCAAATAAACAATCTAACCTTACACCTAAAGCAATTAGAGAAAGAAGAACAAAAAAAAAACCCCAAAGGTAGCAGAAGGAAAGAAATCATAAAGATCAAATCAGAAATAAATGAAAAAGAAATGAAAGAAACAATAGCAAAGATCAATAAAACTAAAAGCTGGTTCTTTGAGAAGATGATAAACAAAATGGATAAACCATGAGCCAGACCTATCAAGAAAAATAGGGAGAAGACTCAAAACAATAGAATTATAAGTGAAAAAGGAGAGGTAACAACTGACACTGCAGAAACACAAACGATCATGAGAGATTACTACAAGCAACTATAAGCCAATAAAATGGAC
>NC_041225.1:74863997-74865324 GCF_002837175.3 Physeter macrocephalus
AATTTGGTAAAGTAGCAGGATACAAAATTAATGCACAGAAATCTCTTGCATTCCTATACACTAATGATGAAATATCTGAAAGTGAAATTAAGAAAACACTCACATTTACCATTGCAACAAAAAGAATAAAATATCTAGGAATAAACCTACCTAAGGAGAAAAAAGACCTGTATGTAGAAAATTTTAAGACACTGATGAAAGAAATTAAAGGTGATACAAATAGATGGAGAGATATACCATGTTCTTGCATTGGAAGAATGAACATTGTGAAAATGACTCTTCTCCCCAAAGCAATCTACAGATTCAGTGCAATCCCTATCAAACTACCAATGGCATTTTTCACAGAACTAGAACAAAAAGTTTCACAATTTGTATGGAAACACAAAAGATCCCGAATAGCCAAAGCAATCTTGAGAAAGAAAAACGGAGCTGGAGGAATCAGGCTCCCTGACTTCAGACTATACTATAGAGCTACAGTAATCAAGAAGTATGGTACTGGCACAAAAACAGAAACATAGATCAATGGAACAGAATAGAAAGCACAGAAATAAACCAACGCACATATGGTCACCTTATCTTTGATAAAGGAGGCAAGAATATACAGTGGAGAAAAGGCAGCCTCTTCAATAAGTGGTGCTGAGAAAACTGGACAGCTACATGTAAAAGAATGAAATTAGAACACTCCCTAACACCACCCATACACAAAAAATAAACTCAAAATGGATTAAAGACCTAAATGTAAGGCCAGACACCATGAAACTCTTAGAGGAAAACATAGGCAGAACACTCTATGACATAAACCACAGCAAGATCCTTTTTGACCCACCTCCTAGAGAAATGGAAATAAAAAGAAAAATAAACAAATGGACCTAATGAAACTTAAAAGCTTTTGCACAGCAAAGGAAACCATAAACAAGACGACAAGACAATTCTCAGAATGGGAGAAAATATTTGCAAATGAAGCAACTGACAAAGGATTAATCTCCAAAACACACAAGCAACTCATGCAGCTCAATATCAAAAAAACAACCCAATCCAAAAATGGACAGAAGATCTAAATAGACGTTTCTCCAAAGAAGTTATACAGATTGCCAAGAGATACATGAAAGAATGCTCAACATCATTAATCATTAGAGAAATGCAAATCAAAATTACAATGAGATATCATCTCACAACAGTCAGAATTGACATCACCAAAAATCTACAAACAATAAATGCTGGAGAGGGTGTGGAGAAAAGGGAACCCTCTTGCACTGTTGGTGGGAATGTAAATTGATACAGCCACTATGGAGAACAGTATGGAGGTTCCTCAGAAAACTACAAATAG
>NC_041225.1:74865698-74900140 GCF_002837175.3 Physeter macrocephalus
CTACCAAACGTAAAATAGATCGCTAGTGGGAAGCAGCCGCATAGCACAGGGAAATCAGCTTGGTGCTTTGTGACCACCTAGAGGGGTGGGATAGGGAGGGAGGGAGATGCAAGAGGGAAGAGATATGGGAACATATGTATATGTATAACTGATTCACTTTGTTGTAAAGCAGAAACTAACACACCATTGTAAAACAATTATACTCTAGTAAAGATGTTTAAGAAAAAAAAACACAAAGGATTTCAGATTCTTTGTTGGAAGGAATCTGCTCATTTGTTTGCTTCCTTGTTTCCATCCTTCTCTTTCACCTTTGACAATGTTAGGTGATATTTAAACAACATTTGTCTCTTTTATGCTGTATATTTTCCATCTATGAGAATTTGTGGCTGAAACTTTTTACTTTCAATGGCTTTGGTGATTAAAGGATTTTCAAAGAAGAAAAACTAGAGTGAATCTCAGAAGAGACAAGACTCAGTGGGAAATGAACCAGAGAATATGTGACGATTCTTAGGGGACAACAGAGACAGAGGGGGTTTTCCAGGGCAAATTCAGGTGAGGGAGCAAAGCTACCAATGGTCCTATGTGAGAGATGCTGTTATCAGCCATCAGAGGGTGTCCTGACAGATAAAGTTTGCATTTCATTGCAGTCATTGAAAAGATCTAACTTCATTTTGCAGATTGTGAATCTTGAACTTCTATTTCTTTCTTTTTATCCCAGTTTTCTTTTTGATAATTTTATTTTCTCTTTCAAGAAATCCACAATAGAAAAATGAATTAATATGGCGAAGAAAAAAAGTTTCCAAAGCAATTGCTTCAGAAATTCTTTTCTTATGGTGGACTAAGATTTTTTTTTTTTAGTTTTTGTTTAATTAGGTTTTAAATCTTTCCTTTGTTAATTACTTTTTTTTTTGGTATTAACACCTAAATATACTTCTATTCAGAGCACAAACATACAGCGATAACAATTAGCAGAATAATTACACTCTTTCTGTCAGTGTAACCTCATGGCACAGAAAGTATTACAAATCCATTTTAAAACATATTAAATGTTCATATTAATGAGGATAATAGAGAACAAGTACCAGCAAACTAAATATTGTTAATGATTTTGAGCTATTAAATTCATTACCATTTTCTTTCATAATAAAGTGGTTACTTGCTAATTAGACCTTTTTTAACTCATCATTATTGAATTCCTTACATTGCGTGCAGTTAACCCTTGGAGGTCTGTGGGTGTGTGTGCACAATTAAAATCATTTTAATACCATATTAAGGCAATATGGGGGGTTCTTATAGCTTTTCTGACAGTCATTCCATATACTTTCCTTACGTACATTTTCTTGGCAGGATATGCCTGGCAGCTTCATAGCTGTCACTGCATTTTCACCAACACATAATACAGAAGCAGCCTGAATTCATAGGGTTATTACCGTTAGTATTTAAAATAAAAAGTGTATCCCACTTGTTTCATTATAAAAATGAGACATACAAAAAATACACTAAAGTAGGCAATAATTTAAAATAGTTTAAATGTAGCTTATGAGGTAAAGACCATAAGGCAATTTTTTTACCAATCTAAAGTCAACTAAAAATTAATATTGACCTGGGGGAGAATCATAATCTCAGAATTTTAGAATTTACTTTTCTGTCTAAAGGTACTACTGCTCTTTTGTATACCACTACCCTTGAACAGTCTGGAATATATATATACACACACACATATAAATACCATAGCTATATATATACATATACATGCACACATACATATATACATATATAGGCATATATACATACATATAATATTATATTATGATATACCTACAGACATATATATATACACATGTGTGCATACACACACACACACACACACACACACACACACACCCTTATCAATCAACCTGCTAACTTCTTAGATGTGGTCATGTTAACCCATCTGCCTGAACTCTTTTTCTTGGTTTCTCTTGTGATCAAACATGCATATTTTGTCATGGCTGCTAGCCTAAGGAGGGCAAGTGTGACCAAGGAACAAATTTTTCGCCTACGTACGCACTTAGTGCTAAAACCTAAACTGTTATCTTCAGTACCAATAAACTCAATCTGAAAACAAAAGTTCCGGTGGGTGGATAGGTGTATGAATGAGGTAGATAATTAGTAGCAGAAATAAATTTGTGTGTGTGTGTAACACAGATGGGCAAAGGATAGTGATGAGTGTGATGTTGGGGTGAGTGACATTGGCAGTGTGGTAACACACACTTTGAGACATTGGTCAGCCAACAGACTAGAGGTTAGGAGAAAACTCACCATGGTAGCTTGTCTCTAAAATGACTGCCATCAGTTTTCCTTCCCTCTCTGAACATACATGCCACTCTTTTATTGAGAAGTGGAGTGTACCCCTCCCTTCTACTTGAATATGAGCTGGCATTTATAATTTGCCTGACCAACAGAGTGCAGCAGATATGTTGTTCTAGGACTCCAAATCTAGGTCATAAGAAGCTTCTCAGTTTCCCCTTCAGCTTTTTGGAACTCATACTCTTCCTCCAAGCAGGAAGTCTAACTACCTTTAGACTGTAATCTGTAAGAAAATCTCAGATCTCCATTTGGAGAGTTTCCTTAGAGAGATCAATGACAAATCAGCCTTAAACTGTTCCAGCCACCTCAGCAGCCCTGGTGCTGAGTGAAGAAGCCTTTAGATTACTCCAGCCTTAGCTGCTCTCTGACTGAAACCATATGGAGGGCCCCCAAGTGAGAACCCCAGAACCATGAGATAACAGTAAGTTGTTGCTTTAAGTCACAAAACAATAGATAACACAGCAATAGATAACCACGACATTTCCTACTGTCCAGGTGGGGACTTCAAACAAATTATTCTGTGAACATCTCCAATTATCTTTTTTCCTTTAGAAAATTTAAACAACAACAAACAATTTGCATGACCACGGGAATTGCACAACTCCATTGGAATACCACTGAAATGTAATACATTGTGATTAGGCCCTGGAGCATTTTATTCTATGTGAATGGTGCCTTCTGAAGTCATGAAACACAACAGTCCTATCATGTCTGATATTTTTACAGAGCTGTACTTTTAACAGATAACTTTGTCCTTGCATCTCATTTCCTTTCATGATAAGCACTGGCAGTACTTGAGATAGAAAACAGAAGGTCGAAGTGGAATAGTGATTTGTTCAAAGTCACACAGCTGGTAAGTTTCAGAGCCCAGATATAGACCAAGGTGCAAAACACTTTGGCCTGTATAGCCTTGAAGGCCTGCCTCGAATGAATTTTAGAGTTTTGTGTGAATCCTAGTATGGTATCATCTTCCTTTCCCAGCTCTGTTCTTAAATAGTTGATTGACCTTGGACAGTCTCTTATTACTTTTCACTTTCTGTGTCCTTATCATTAAAATGAGCTTGTAATACCTCTCTCAAATTCAATGAGATTAAAAATGAAAGCACAATGTAAGTTTTAAAGCATTATACAAAGGTTGGCTGATATTACTATTACTTCTTGCTCCTACTACTCTTACCAGAAAAATATCTAATTTTATTGTGAAAAGTAGACTCTAAGCTCTGGAGTAAATCAGAGAAGGGAGATATTAGCATAAGGATTAGTCAGAGGATACGCTATGGGGGAGTGGGAGAAATTAGAGGTATGTTTTGAAGAAAGCGAAAATGATGTGAGCAGATTAATGAGGACAGAAAAGAAGAAAAAGTCCAAGAACATAGATTAGTCACTGCTGAAGGATGTCTCAGGGGAAGCACTGTAGTAAGATTTCTGCGCAGATGCTTAGCAACAGAAGGGCGCTGGATACTGAGAAAGGGTGTCAAGGTAATGTGCTTAAAAGGGCATACAAAACTCAGTCCGTGGCACTTAAAACATGACCAACCAGATTCCATTATGACAGTTCCTCCCTTTCCCCTTCCCCCATCCTTTTCTCCCCTTCTCTCTCCTCTACTCCAGCAGCCCTTGCACATTCCTACAAGCCACCTCCCTGCTATGCATCTTCATATTGGGTTTAGTGAGAAAATACTTAACCAAGACTTGATTTCAAATAAAGTCTTGCATGACAACTAAACACATGTATGTACATACACACACTCACACCATCACCACCACAACCATCATAATTTCTATGAATTACTGGACTAAAATGAGTAATCAAAACTACAATGAGGTATCACCTTACAACAGTCAGAATGGCCATCATCAAAAAATCTACAAACAATAAATGCTGGAGAGGGTGTGGAGAAAAGGGAACCCTCTTGCACTGTTGGTGGGAATGTAAATTGGTACAGCCGCTATGGAGAACAGTATGGAGATTCCTTAAAAAACTAAAAATAGAGCTACCATATGATCCAGTAATCCCACCCCTGGGCATATATCCAGAGAAAACCATAATTCAAAAAGATACATGCACCCCAATGTTCACTGCAGCACTATTGACAATAGCGAGGACATGGAAGCAACCTAAATGTCCATCGATGATGAGTGGATAAAGAAGATGTGGTATATATATATATAATGGAATATTACTCAGCCATAAAAAAGAACGAAATAATGCCATTCGCAGTGACAATGGATGGACCTACAGATTGTCATACTGAGTGAAGTAAGTCAGACAGAGAAAGACAAATATCATATGATATTGCTTATATGTGGAATCTAAAAAAATGGTACAAATTAACTTATTTGTAAAACACAAGTAGAGTCATAGATGTAAAAAACAAACTTATGGTTACCAAGGGGAAGGGATAAATTGGGAGATTGGGATTGACAATATACACACTGCTATATATAAAATAGGTAACTAATAAGGACCTACTGTATAGCACAGGGAACTCTACTCAATATTCTGTAATGATCTATGGGAAAACGGTCTAAAAAAGAGTGGATATATGTCTATGTATAACTGATTCACTTTGCTGTACAGCAGAAACTAACACAACACTGTAAACCAACTATACTCCAATAAAAATTCATTTAAAAATAAAATGAGTAATATCTTGTCTCATGTTTTCATCTTTCAGAGTAGACACTATGTCCATCTTTTGTTGATTAGTTGTAATTGTTAAATGATTTTATGACACTAAGACATATTACCTCTCTTTTTAATAATATAGCAATGCACAAAAATCCCTGATTAGAGGAAAGCATACGTTTTTATTCTGCATGCTCTAAGAACGAATAAGTAAAAATACACTTTAGTACAGTCTTATCTTCTCCTTCCAATAATATGTAATTATTGAAGCACAATCAAACAATATATACCTCCTGAGAAGAATACATCCCTCTCAAAAATATTCCTCTTTATTAAAACAAAAAACAAAAATCTAATGGATGGGAATTCCAAGACTGATATATATTCTCTTGTTATACACATTTAGAAAAAAAAATTATCTCATACTCTCTCCATGTTTATAATACTTGGAGAGTTAAGAGTGAATGTTGATACAATTAATAGCCTCTTTTCTCTATTTGCTATTTTTTTCTTTTTAAAGAACTGAAGCACAGAAAATACAAAAGTAAAGAAAGACTTGGATTTTGCAAATCAATATACTGAAAGAATGTAGGTCAGGTTCTAGTCTTCTGAACGTGCTAAATGTCTCTCAAAATTACTTTTTAAAGGATCTGGGGCATGAGTTCTGTCCCTCTGTGGCTGCCCTGATAAAAGGTTATCAACCCTGAATCAAGATGGCTGACTGAACAAACGACTTTCTTCTCCTCCCTCCTCAAATCCCATCGAAATGACAGAAGAAATATAAAAATAAATCTATATCAGTTCTAGGAAGCCCACTGGGGGGTCCTAGACGAATGATCAGTTAGGAAATCTGGAAGGTATTTAGCAGATGGAAACGGATAGACCACAAAAGCTCCTACAATAGGGAATATACAACACCCACAGACAAAAGAAAAGAGCTCCAGTAAGAATTTTTTTCCATTTTTATCCCCAACCAAATTTTGATTGGAGTCTATAAGAAGGAGCAAATTGGTAGCTTATTACAGGGCAAGCAGCTATTCTTAAAGTGTCTGATTTCAGCACTTGTTCCCAGTTAGTACTTTGAGGGAATCTTTTAAAGTTAGATTTCTTGCACAGAGGAAGGGTTATTTGGGGGCCTCAGTTCAGTTAATTAATAGGTAGTGCCATTAATGAGGTCAAGACTTTGAGTTGTGAACCCAGTCAACTGGCATTTACTTGCTTATTTTTCATTCGTTAAACAAACTGGCATGTGCCAGATATTGTGCATAAACTACAGGGTCCAAAATATTTTCCTAGTCTGTAAGGATTGACCCAAATTATGTTTCAAGTTCTAGCTGCCACTTTTCCTGTATGATGTTCACCACGTGAGTGAGAGTGCTGTGGCTCACAGTGGAATACCTGTGCCCCACTTCATCTTAAAGAATAGAGTGTCATTATGCAGAACTTCTGAGGGTGTATCAGCAGATGCAAACAGAACAACAGTCATGCATTTTTAAAATCTGTGTGTTCAAAGAGTTAACAAGTCAGTTTTCGAAACATGAATTTTAACTAGCTCAAGATTCCAGAGCCAATTTCAACATTGACGAGAACAATATGGTAGGGTAGGACTAAAGGATCTGCTGTCTAGTTGATCAATACATAAGTCAAGAATAAATTTATCTGGGAACATACAGACACACACACAAAAATAAGCAGGTGTCTCTTCATTAAATGAGTAAATCTGCATTGGATTAAGAGCATTTCTGTTCTATGGCAAGTTTAGATCTCATGTCATAAAAATAATACAGTTGAATTTATTAAAACTAAACAACAAAAAAATCAACAATAAAAACCTTATCAAAAGTTATAATTTGGGTAAATTTTACTCTTATTTCAATATAACAGTCTCTTTGAACTTTACATTTTTGAAGTATTTCTTTAGATTTACTGTCAGAGCCCAGGGCATATCTATTTAAACATTCTCAGCAGTAATACATTTTTCCTTTTTAGAGTGAATTTGATTCTTGGATATAGCAAAACATCATCTGGTACAAAATCTGGTGAATAAGATGGTTAGTTAAGCTGGGAATAATATTTTTGGTAAAAAATGGGACAGACTTTACATGTGGCTTAAAAAATGATTCTAAAGGAAAGGGTATTGCTTAATAGCCACCTCTCCATCATGATTGCTGATACCCTAGACCTTCCAATCGCCACTCCTAATTTATGGTGGAGAGATGAAGAACACTCGGATGGATCAGAGGACACAGTAATAAAGATGCCTTCACCTCACAGATATGTACACATTTCTACCAACTGTCTTTTTTGTAGTTTACTTGTTACTCATGAAGAAAGATGTAAAGTTAGTTTTCTTTTATTCCTTATTGCCCTTTTCAGTGTTAATTTGCCTCTTAAATTTAATCTCCCGCTTGAAGATGTTTAATGTGGACCTTTCTTTAAAACAGCAATTTTTACGTTTGGTCATTGTATTCCAGAACGTCTCTTTGGGGAAGCAAGTTATCTCCCTTTACAAGATATGGGAATAGAAATAGCGTATTCAATTTGGTTTTGTTTATTCTAAATATTTTAGTCAATAAGAGCCTGCAAATCAAGTTCAGAATCTTTTGTGTTTTTGTGTTTCCAAAGATCATCCAAATGCATATGTTCATATTTGTGTGTGTGTTTGTTTTGCTTCATGATAAAATCTTTGGGTTCTAGGTGGCAGGTATCCTGGCAGATAATCCAGGATTTTGGTGATTATTCTTGGTATTCTTTAACGTCCTTCCAAACCTTCTATAAACTCCTTCAGCCTTTTAAAAACTGAAACACTTCCTTTGAAAACATTGCCTATATAAGAAGGATGACATCTTTCTAAGAGACTGTACTCAAGAAGGTTCCTCTCATCTAGGATCTTTTATGTAAAAGTCCTTCTGTAAAGTAGGCAAAGACCAAGGGAAAAAATAAGGGGTACAAGGTAGACATTCACCTGGCTACAAATACCAAACTCTCCAAGAGCTATTGCTCAGGGTTTGTCTTTGCGACAAGAACACACTCAGCATGCATAAATCTGGCTACCCATCCTAGTGGGAGGGGATTTATGTGGACAATTCCTTCTGTGCAACATTAGAAACACAGCCTATTATCTCCTGACTTTCCAAGTCCTTGTTCTTTTTTCCTAATGAACGATTCATATATTAATAATGGTAAAAATAATACTCTGCAATTATAGTATGCTCTCTTTCTCTCCAGGGTGCTCAGTGGACACTAAGTACATAATCATTTTTTCATTCAGACTGCCCTTGGGGATGGTTGGGAGGCTTACCACTGGGGATACTAACTTTATATTATCCTTTTTCTCCAAACACATTTTCTGTGCAAATTCTACATTCTTTAGGAGAAAGAAGCTAAGATGATTCCTCTTTTCAAGGTACCAGAAAGCTGTGGCAATGCACATTGTTCCAGACCATTAGCTCACTGAATTTTTAGGTTAACAGGAACATTGGGCTGACCTGTTCAATCTCCATGCTGGCTGGTCCTTTACCTAACATGTAAATGCTAGAGTACCTTGAGCCTCGGTTCCAGGCCCCATTTCCTCTCTGTCTACACTCTCTGTTCTGATGATGTCATCTAGTACCACAGCTTTAAATTCAGTCTCTAGGCTGATTAGTCCCAAATTAATATTCTGTAGTTCGATTTTTCCTTAGACTCAAACATCCAGCCTCCCGATTCATATCTCTTCTTGGATGTGTGTTGGGCATCTCTGAACTTACATGCTTGATTCCACACTCCCACCCCTATATCTCCACACACACACACCCTTCATCTGTTCCTCCCCCAGTCCTCCTCCTCTTAGGAAAAGGTACTAACATCTGCCTAAACTTAGGAGTCTCCTTATTCTTCCCTCTCCTCACTTGCCCTGCATTTTCTCCATCACAAGTTCTATCAGGTCTACCTCCAGCCTCCCCCTCAGGGTGGTTTATTCCATCACCTTTTGTCTTGACAATTTCAGTCATCTCACTGGCCTTGATCAATTCTCACCACTGTTCAATCCGTTTCCAGAACAGCCACAGTATATGTCCAAAATCTGAAACTTTTCCATGTGACTCCTCTCTTAAGACCCCTCTCTGCATGTACTCAATTCCCACTGAACACAGAAGAGCGTGAGCTGGAGAATACAGTCAATAATATATTAATAATATATTAACTTTGTAAGGTGACCGATGGTAACTAAACTTACCGTTGACCTTTTCCCAACATATACAAATGTTCAATCACTACGTTGTACACCTGAAACTACTATAATATAAGCCAATTATACAATTAAAAAAAAGAGAAGAGCATAAGGACGGCCAAGCCTTCCATGTCCTGGCCCCCAGCCCTCTCCCATCTGACCTTGCGTCAACCCTCTGCCCCTTACTGACTGTGCTCAGCCACGCCCACCACCTTTCTGCTTCTGAAATAAAAAAACCTCATGAATGACTCAGAGCATGGGCACCTTCTCTTCCCTTTACTTGGAATTCTCTGCCTCTATGTCTTCGTAAGAATGGCGGCTTCTCATATTCTCATTTTTAAAAAAAAAACCCCAAATATCATCTCAGAAAGACTTTCCTGCTGACTCATCTAAAGTAGCTTCATTTCCCCCCACCCCCATACTCTTTCTCGTATCACCCTATTTATTTCCTTCATTTTGATTATTCCTATCTAAAATTAGCTATTTTCTCTGCCTTCTCTCAAGGTTCCATGGGGCCTGAGAACTTTTGTGCCTTAATCTTCTTCCTGTTTATATCTTCGCAAGCAGATTATGGCTTATAGTAAGTGATGAACAAATATTAGATAAATAATATTTAATGAATCAATGTAGGTGATGGTGAAAATACTCTATATTCCAATACAAGAGACTGACCTCATTTGATTTTTGGTCTAAAAATATAATCATGTGGAGTGTGACTGGCAAGTGACGGGTAGGAGAGGCTTAGAGAACGATGTGAAGTCTCTCTCACTTAATCCAGGTAACAAGTTGGGAGGACTTGAGTTAAGGCAAGATCAATGGGCACAAAGAAGAGGGGAAGAGATAGGAAGTAGAAGTCACAGGATCTGGGGACAAGATAGAAGAGGAGCAGGGATAAAGTCCAGGTTTCTAATCACAATGACCTGAGTGAATGATGATATTATTGACTTAGTTTGAAAATCAGGGAAAGAACCAAATTTAAGATTTGTAATTGATAAAATTTGAGGGAGTCTGACTAGATTATGATAATCTCCCTTTCCTTTTAATTGACTCCCTTCCACAGTATGGGCTCCTAGTAACTATATTTTTTATATAATTTGGTCCCTTAGCCATAGCCTAGTGGTTCTGGAATGGTCATCTGATCCAATTTGAGTCAGTCAGACTCTCTTTCCCTGGAATTTGGAATTGGAGCTGATTGAAACCTAATCAGTTTCTGGAATTTGGAATTGGAGCTGATTGAAACCTAGTCAGTTTCTGGATCTGGCTAGAATTGAGGTAGCATAAATTCTCAAACTTTGGGGCTGTTCCTGTCTAATAGCAACAGAGAATGTCAGTTTATATACCAAAAGAGTGAAAATCAGATATGCAGAGAGAAACAAAAATGAGACATTGAAGAAAAAAGAGGGCTGCCTACGTTTCTGAAGACTGTTCAGTTTCTGCTTAAAATACCCCAGAAGCCTAGATGCCTTTGATTTCCTAGAGATACTCCAGAACCCAGTAATCTAATATTCTTCCAACAAATTTCTCTTCTCTCTTTCTGACTAATTTGTTTTCTAAAACCTACATTCAAATAAAAAAATACACGCACATATGATTTATACATACATATATTATAAAAATATAATATCAGAGTATTCATCATATTTTTCTTATAAATAAGTGATATAATTCACTCTTCTTGCCTGAGTACTTTAAATCAATAAATACTTACTGAGACAAAATCTGATATGTACCAAGGAGAATTCAAAGATTGTATAACATTTGGTCCCTGCCACAAAAAGTATTAGAAACTGTTTGACACCTGAAAAGTTAAATCATATAAATTTAATAATGATGTAATACAGAAGATGCCACAAGGCAATGGTATACATGATTCATTGCCAAATAGTTCAGACAATAATACTGTTGAGTTCAGAGGCCGAGGAGAGCCCAGAGCTGAGTGGACAGGTAAACTTCAATAAGGAATGAAGACAGGGCTTAGAGCTTGAAGAATGGTTAGAGTTTGCACAGCCGGACAGGAATGAGAAGGGAGTGAGACTTCCTCCACTGGGAGGCCTCCCATGATCAAAAGCAGGTAGGGGAATTTTAGAGCCCAGAAGCCCAATAATCTTGATCTGAGAAGGATGCTGGACAAGTAGAAGTGACAGCAAAGAATGCTCAAGTCTGCAGAAAACAATTCAGCATTTTCTCCCAAATGGAAAATGCCCTTTGGCTCCCCCAAAGAAAAGGCCAGTCTCATGTGAACCTCTTTTTCACCTGCCTGCCTTTAAATTCACCTTGCCCAAAGGAGTCCTTAATCCAATGCCAGTGACTGGTGGCAGCTCCCAGGCAAATTACCAGATCCCAGAAATTTTGCTTCTGTTGTTTCTGTGGAACTAACCATGAAAGAAAACTCCCCAACAGAGGAGTGTCAAACTGGGAAATGTGTTGCACTCTCTGTATGCAGGACTGAACAGCTTGGGGAACAGGAAGGAGCTAACCGGGGACTTGGCAGCTAAGCCCCAGCGAGGGTAAACGGGCTGGGAATGCGAGCCATGTGGAGTACATCAGGGCCAAGATGGCTAAATCTGCGCTGGCCGGTATCTGACCCTGAAAGAAGGAAACCTTCATAAGCTGAAGCCCAGCTCAGCTCCCAGACACATGTGTAAGCAATACCACCCCCAACCTGCTCCTCGACACACAGGGTCAGTGTTCTCCCTAACAGAATGCAGATGGGGGAGTCTCCATTTGCCCAGGCAGGACATACCAGCTTGGGCCTCAGCTTCCTCTTTAGAAACAGCAACACATTTCATAATGAATCTTTTAAGACACCAATTGTAAATACAAACAAACCCCAAATCCTGATCTGCTGCTGGAAGCTAGCATGATTAAAACAAAAGAAGAAAAAGAAAAAACTCGAACCTTCAAGATGGGTGTTCTAGTTTCCACTCCCGATGTATAATGTAATAGTCGTTTGGGTTTTTTTTTTTTTTTTTTTTTTTTTGGTTTTTAAAGATTTTTTTTTTCACCTACTTTCCAGAGAAAAAATTCTGATCCTTAGGCGTATTTATTCAAACCAAACTCTACTGTGAAAAGATCTGATTTGTCAGCATTTTTCCCCTTTCAGACATTTGGGTCATATTTTATAGGCACTTAAGCCACACAATCACCAACTGTCCCTGCCTTGTCCAGACATCAGCACCACTATTTCCATATGAATCTAGGTCAAGGCAATAGCAAAATGTTAAAAACCTGGCATGCCAGGAAAAAAGGAAAAGCAGCAGAGCTCAGACTCAGCTCCTGGCACAGCTCCCCCGTGTCACGTCGGCAAAGTTCGCAGTGACCCTACAGAGTCAGTCCTCACTGTGACGGGGCCGGCATTTGAAAAACACACGGACAGCTGAAAAGTCCACATTCAAATCAGGTTCCACTCTTCCAAATGCCATGAGTCTTTTCCCTCTCCTCTTTATACCCATTTACACATGAAGGGAAAAACAAAACAAAAAAAGAAAGAGACCTAGGCAAAGCTTAGTAGCACATAAAAATCAATGGAGCTGCAAAGTCTATTCTATACAGTGAAAAATTAATACATCTAATTAATTTTGAACCTCAATTAATTAATGTTTGTAAAGCACTTTGAGATTCTCGGATGAAAGATGGCATAAGTGTATTTGGGTGTTGTTTTGTGATGTCATTCTGGCACTTTGAGCTAAGGTGCCACATGGTAATATTATTAACACGAATAATATAGCCACTCTCAATAAAAGAATCTCGGATGTAGTAGGGTCATTTAAATTTCTACATGTCAGTTTACATTCTGCAGAATACAGTAGTTGTGGAGAGGTTAGGAAGCTGGGAACACTCTACAATGCCTCAACGAGAGCAAACTTATCATATCCAGGTACCTTTGAAATAATGGGAAAATTGTTGGCATATGAATCATTCTAGCTTAATTACTAGCTAATCCCGTTACATATTTCTGCTCCAGGTATACAAAATTACTCATTCTTTTTCACAATGCCCCTCACTTTCCTACCTGTGTGCCTTTGCTCTGCTGTTTTCCCTGCATCAGGAGTGACCTTGTTCCCATCTCCCCTTATCTGAGTCCTGCCCATTCATCTGTGTCCATCTGAAGTGTCACCCTGCCATGAAGCATCTCCCAAATCCCAGATGTTAGACTTCTTCAGTTTTTTTGAAGTCCCTTAACTCTACACTCAGGCCATTCTTAAGAAGTATAGTCTGTCAGGATGGTCATGCTTATTCTGCAGTGACATAAAACAACAATGTTTATTTTTCACGTATGGCAGGTCAGCAAGGGAGATGGAGTAACTTGTCTAAGGTAGAAGCTAATATGCCACTGATGCAAAGCCTGCTCTGATTAGTATCAGGTCTTTCGAGAATATTTTGTAATGACCAAATATGAAGAATGAAACCAAGATACAGACTCGGCAAGTTTAATTTCTCCGAGCTTAGAACAGGAAGGTTAATTTTTTCTGCTTCACAGATTATCTACTTTTCTCCCTCTTTTCTTCCCCTTTATTTTCTTTTCCATTTAATGATAACAACAAACAATAATTTCCCTCAAAAAGTAGCTAAAATTTCATATGGAAATTACTTTTTGTCTTACTAAAACTTTAATATGTAGAAGTATACCTTAGGAAGTCGACACGTAAAACTAGCTCTCTTAGTGGTTTAAAAGATCCAAGTGGGGCTTCCCTGGTGGCGCAGTGGTTGGGAGTCCGCCTGCCGATGCAGGGGACGCGGGTTCGTGAGAGGCCACAACGGTGAGAGGCCCGCGTACAGCGCAAAAAAAAAAAAAAAAAAAAAAAAAAAAAAATCCAAGTGGTGGGCTTCCCTGGTGGCACAGTGGTTGGGAGTCCGCCTGCCGATGCAGGGGACACGGGTTCGTGCCCCAGTCCGGGAGGATCCCATATCCCGTGGAGCAGCTGGGCCCGTGAGCCGGGGCTGCTGGGCCTGCACGTCCGGAGCCTGTGCTCCGCGGCGGGAGAGGCCACAGTGGTGAGAGGCCCAAAGATCCAAGTGGCAAATGAATGTTTTGTATGTTTGCTTTGGTTTTTTATTTGCATTTTAGTGGTTTTTAAATAATTACCAGTGTAATTTGATCACTGAACACTATTATGTGAAAAACAGAAATGCATAAAGAAGGAAATTAATCACATGTGATCCTACCATGGAGTGATACCTTCTCACTGGTGTCCTCACATGGCCCTTTCTCTGTGTGCACATACCCCTGGTGTCTCATCCTTTTCTTTAAGAACAGCAGTCCTATCGGTTTAGGGTCCCACCGTACTGGGCTCATTAATCACCGCTTTGAAGGCCCTATCTCAATATGGTTACTTCCTGAAGTACTAGGACTTAGGACTTCAGTATATGAATTTGGGGGGAAACACAATTCAGTAGATAACAACAATATAGCCCACTTCCAAAAATAATTGAATAATATTAATATTTTACATAGCATATCTGATATAAAATTTATCATGTTTTTAGTCCTCACAACTGTGATTTCAGGAACTCCTTTTTACAGAATTCCTTCCTTCCTTCCCTCTGTCTTCTCTCTTTTTCTCCTCCTTCTCCTTCTCTCTCTCTCTCTTTCTATATAATCTAAATTCAAACAACAACAATAATAGGAAGTACATGGAATGATATCTTCCACTCTACAGGTGTGAAGAAATAGAAGCACAGAGATCCACAGAGATTCTAAGTACTTTTCCAAGCTGGCACGAAGAGCCTCTAGTGTCGGCTGCTGTTTAAGACTAGGGAAAGTGGAAGAGGACAGCAAGCAGGCACAATACGGAGCACATGCTGGCTTTGGGGATCTTAACTGCGAGTACAGCTCTCATTTCCCAGACCATCACAACCTCAATCACGGTAATAGAATTCGTGACATTTCTGGAACCCAAATCCACACATTTGAATCAAGGAGCACTGGAGGTTTCTCATGAGTGCTCTTCAATAATGGTCATTCTCACGCTCATCTCTTAGAATCCTTGTCTTGTACTTGCCTCAAAGGCTCCTCCAAAAGATGTTCAGTTTTCTTTGCTGTCATCACTTTGCAAGGCTATACACAATGTCCCCGTTTTACTCAAGTATTAATTTGGGTTAATGTCAGAGAACTCCTCTTTTCTGCTCAGATCGTCATCACAAGGAAGTGAGAGGAAATACACTCTTAAGCGTACTCTGTTAGACCACAAGCAGAGGTTCTGGAGGTCTCAGATTCTTACAGATACAATTTGTATTTGACTGGCCCTTAATCACCACTACCACCCTAGATTGTAACAAAGTTCCTAGGAGTTTGGGCTCAAAGACAAAAGATTTACGTGACACTGTACAATACCAGAATCAAAATAAATTCAGTTTTCTAACCAACTACTCTCCCTTTTGCAAGTTCAGGTAGTCTGATGTCTCCCTCATGTAGATTCTTTCATCATCAGTTACACTGTGAGAGAAGCTGGGGGCGGGGTATCATTCCCTAAATTCCCATCATCTTGGTCCCAAGAGGAATTGTTTCATTTTGTTATTGTTCTCTCTAGAGACTATTAGGGGCTATGCAAGTATGATTCCATCCCTGAAAACATGTCTATAAAAAACTGAATTTGCAGTAGCATGACAGTTAAGGGCACCATTGGAATCTTTCTATACAAAGACATTTATGGGTCACGTCTGCATCCAGTACAAGGATACGTACATTTAGCCTAAAATGTAGCAACCCCACGTCATATCCAAGGAAGGTGGCAAAACACCCCAAAATACTGTTAAAACTTACCTTCAGATATGTTAAGCAGTCAAGTTATTTATCCAGGAATTAATGCATAGGACTTGTGAAGGTGTACTACTCAATAAGGGTGTTTGGTTATACATCATGCCTATGATCTCAAAATGCCATCATAACATGGATTTCCTACTTATATTTTAATTGCATTCAAAACTTCACTCAACCACTTGTTATCCTATACGATTCAGATTGGAGGCCCCACCATCCATAAATGTGCCCTCTGACGTGCTTCAGTCATAGTCTCTTCTCCATGTGTCTGGTTCAGCCTCTAGAGTAAAGCTGGCTGCTAGCTCAGTGGATTGTTCATAGTACATGCTTAATTATACGTATGGAATAAATAAACAGGAATGCAAGAGAAATGCCAGGTTCAAAATAACATGATACCTTTCTATCTTGGAATACAATCAATATAAAGATACGACACTGGCCAGCTAACAGTATAAAATGAATGGGATTTTCAATCTACCCACCTCCCACTAGAGTTAAAAAGGCATCTTAGTTCCTAATTTTATCTTCACTTAAAGGTGATGAATTGAGATGGACTGGACTCCCCCACAAGTCACATCCTTTACCTAGTTCTAAGGTACATCTGAGCTGCTGTGGGTGGGGCTGGAGGCTGGAGGAGTAAGACCTGGTGATGGGGGACAATGCGGAGGCGGGTCTCCACCACCTTTCTCTTTCCACCTTGAGCCCTGGAGAGAGGGTTGTCAGCATAGGTGTTATGAACCCTTTGATTCATAGCTTTCTCATCTGACTGCTCAATACTTTGGTGCTTTAATAAGACTCAGTTGAAAAGAGACTTCCTTCTTTTCACAAATTGAAAGAGAAAATCTGTTTGGACGTTTTTTAAGGGAAAAGGGAAAACTTCTGGGTTTTCTTGCATTTTTTTTCTCTTTTACAGTTGTTTCTATCTCTTAGCAGCTCTCCACCTTGTATGTTAGTGTCAACTAACTGAATCTTTGGGGAATTAAATAGGGAAATAATGAGAAAATATTTACTTTTAGATTCTTGCGCTTGAAGGTCCAAGTGGAACCCCACTCAACAGATGTTTTTCAGCATGCAATTTTTTAAAAGTCAGTAATCGTAGGAATAAGTTAACATTATCTTTACACTGTTAGAGAAATCTCATCAAATGCTTATGTATTTTTAAACTTTGCTTTTTTATTGAGGTATAATCTAAGTATAATAAAAGACAAAGGTCTAAACCTTTCAGTTCCATGAATTCTGACAATTTTGTAAACCTCTAAAATTATCACCAAAAACAATATATAGAACATTTCTATCACCACAAAAAGGGCCCTTACCATTCCTTCCTAGTCAATTTTCCCCATCCCTTCCTAGTCAATTTTCCCCATCCCTAAGAGGAACTTTCTTATTTCTATCAAATTAGATTAGCTTTACCTGTTCCTTATCTCATTAAAATGTAACATATCATGTATTCTTCTATATTTGGCTTCTTTTGTTCAACCTAATGTTTTAGAGATCCATCCATTTTGCTGTATCAATAGTATATTCATTTTCCTTACCAAGTATTATTCCATTGTAGGAACGCACCATAGTTTATCTAATTCTCCTGTTGATAGGGTGGTTTGCTCAGGTTTGGGCAGGTATGAATGAGGCTGATATGAATATTCTTTCATAAGCCTTTTTCTGTGAACACATGTCTATAATTCTTTGAGTAAATACCTGGGAGTAAAATTGGTGAGTCATAAGGAATGTGTATACTTAACTTTAAAAAAAACTGCCAAACAATTTTTCAAAGTGGTATTACTTTACGCTTCCATCAGCAATGTATGAGCATTCCAGTTTCTCCACATCCTCATCAACTTTTGGTATAGCGAGTATTTCTTATTCCAAAAAAATCTATCCCCAAAGATATAAAAGTATATGTTACTATAGTTTTAATTTATATTTCTCTGATGACTAATGATATTGAGCAACTAATGATATTGAATTCTATATGTTAATCACTTCTGTACTTTCTTTTGTAAAGTGTCTGTTCAAGTTGTTTACCCACTTTTAAAAACTAGGTGATTTGTATTTTTACTGTTTAATTATAGGAGTTTTATATATTCTGAATAAGGTCCTCTTTGAGATATATGTATTGGGGAAACTGTTCCAGGTTTGTGGCTTGTGTTTCATTTGCTTATGGTCTATATGTTGATTTACAGAAAGGTTTTAATTTTAATAATGTTCAACCTATAATCTTTATTGTTATTGTTTGTTGTGTCATGTTTAAATATTATTTGGCTAACCCAACATCATGAACATATTCTCCTATTGGCTTTTTGAGGCTTTACAATCTTAACTTTTACATTTAGAACTATATATCTCAATTTAATCTTTTGTGTATGGATGAGATAAGGGTCTAGGTTCTATTTATATCCTTATATATATGTGTTGTTGTTCTACCATATTTTTTGTGATGGCTTCTTTCCTATATTTAAGATTTTATTTTGAGATAACTATAGTTTTATATAACTGTAGACTCACTTATGAAATAATAGAGATCCCATGTATCCTTTGCCATATTTCCCCTAATGGTAATATCTTGGAAAGATGTAATACAATATCACAACCAGGATAGTGACACTGATACAATCAAGATTCAGAACATCTCCATTATCACAGGATCCCTTTTAGAGAGACACTCACTTCCACCCAACACCCTTAGCGCCTGGAAACCATTAATCTGTTCTCCATTTCCACAACTGTGTCATTTCAAGAATGATATATAAATGAAGTCATACAGTTTATAATCTTGGGATTGTCTTTTCACTCAGTGTAATTCTCTGCAGATTCATCCAGATTCAACCATAACTTTCTTGAGAGACTCTGCTCTGAATACCCCCATCTCCAATGTCCACTTCAAGAACTTTTGTTAAATAATGTCATAAAACTATTTATCAGTAATGACTTATATCAGCCCTTTCTGTTACCTCTTCCTGAAATTATCTTTTCCAGAATTTCATCTGGCTGACTTCCTCTCAGCTCAGACGTATAAGGCTTTCTTTGCCATCCTCTCTAGAATAGCTTCCCCACCAACACATCTGCCACGCTTGATCCGATTAACTGATTTGTTTTCTTTGTAGCACTCATTGATATCTGAAATTATTTATTTTCTCTTTTCCCCATTAGAGTGTAACATTGATAGGTAAGAGTCCTTTTCTTCCTTGGGCCTCAGGACTTAAAATAGTCTTAAGCCTTCTTATAGTCTCAAAAAGTCAAATTCTCAAGACACATTAGTAAATAAACCAATAGCAATATTTATGCTATGAGTATTTTCACTTTCCTCCAGATAAGTGATTGAGTAACATGAGTTCAAAGGTTTTTCTGACCTGAAATCTGATGATAAACATTCAGAGTCAAAGAACAATTAGAATCTAGAGCTATAGTATTCACCTCTAAAATTTGCCTGAGGGAGTCAGAAAACTGTATTCAACATTTCTCACAATTTGATAATATCTTGATTCATAGAGAAATGTGTATATTCCTACGTACAGATATTCAAGAAATGTGGAATGACTCCAAGAGCCATATTAAACCTTTGATAAAAAATTTATATAACTCCCTACATATACAGCATCAGGTCTAATGGGGCTATACTGTCTAATTGAGCAAACTGGCAATCAAAGTGTCTAACCAGGATGGAAATCATTTTGAGATCATGATCATTAGTTTTTTTCCATGAAGTTAACTTTTTTAGTCTCCTTAAGTATGAAAACAGAAAATTAGATTTCAAAAAATATAATTATGAAATGACATTATAATCGAGGATAATCACTTTCCAGTCTAAGCAGTGTTGGGAGCTTAGAGGCTGAGAGTGCTAGGCAACTGCAAGGCTCTCCTCAGCTTCTCTCCTCAGTTTATCAGACTGCAGTAGGGATAATTTACTAGCTTAATCAAGAGGAAGAATGGGTGTGGCACTGCCAAAATGTAGTATCAATAGATTTCAAGCTGAGTGTCTAACAAGCACTGCCATTAGAGTGTCATGTCACCTCTAACCTCCAGATAAAGATTCTTGATTCTGAAAAAAAAAATATGGTCCTAAGAGCACCTAGTGATCCCCAGGAAGTTTTTAACAGTTAATACGTCAGATGTGGCAGGACCTAATAAGACCTTACTCAACTACCTCATTATAAGGGTCACCAGGAAGTTTTATCAGATGTATACTCTCTGAACTCCAATTTCCCCAACTGAGAAATGCAGCTCTCTTGAGCGTAGCCCCTTTTCCACAGTTAATCTATATCACAGAATTCCCACAATAGCCATGGAAACCCTGATTTTCAACTGCAATCATCAGGCATGCATTAGAATTTCGGGAATTTCTTTTCCATTTACTCTAGGGTTCTCTTAAAAATAACAAAGCACTAACAGAAGAGAGAGAAGCTTAGAATAATCCATACAGTCATTTCCTGTGATGAGGAAGAGAAAGAAGGAGGAGGAGGAGGAGGAGAAAGGAAGGAAAGGAGGAGAAAGCCACTTAGAGAGATACTTAGGACTTAAAGGGCCATCTGCTTTTGGAGAGTTATTACCCTCTCTTCTCCTATCTTCTAAGATCAATAAGACTAAAGCTCAATTTGTATGTCTCCTCCTTCAAGTGTCCTTGCCTCCCTCCAAATTTAGTAAATGTTTATGTGGTCCCTTATACTATTTATTATTATCAAAATTTTCTGTTAATTAACACTCATGCTTTTTCTGTTTTGTCTCCACTACTAGACACATTTGCACTGTCTTTCCTACAACAGCATGTAAAATGGTCCTGGGACGACAGAATGTTCTCCATGAAGATTTTCCTCTTCATTGTTGGATTAGTTGCTTAGCTACCTTTCGCACCGCACATTCTGTTGTAGGATGTAGAGCTACTTCTGTTTCTAGGTGTCCCACTGATGCACAACTCAACCCTCCCCCCACCACCATCCAAACCTCACTGAACTTAGACAGATTCCCACATCTGAATCTTAGACATCTCAGGAAAGGGTAGCCAAAAAAAGTCTTTGTATGTTTTTAATATATTGGATGTGTTCTCTAGAGACCTTTACCCAATGAATTGAAATACTTGAAATTCCCTCAGCAGGGTAACTCCTAATCCCTTTCCATTATTTTAGCTTCAGTGCCAAAGCTGTGAGGAAGAATTAAATTGTCCCTTGTCCATATACTTTTAATACTTTGGGGGGGATTCTCAGTGTTCTAGGGAGACTCATTTTAAAAGAGACACCTGTAGCTAGGTAGATTGTTTTTCTGTTGCTGTTATCAGCAATAAAAGAATCAACATTCTTTAATCAGATCTTCTAGCTCTGATTTTTTGAGGCACGAAAGGAAAAAGAAAGACTTCGGGTTGGGAGGAACTTGAAAGGTACACGTTTTTTAACAAGGGTTTGGGTGCCTGACTCTGAAACTTGGTTTGGCCCATAGCAGCTTCTCAATAAATGTTTCTGACTGAAGTAGAAATTCATAATATTTGTTCTTGGTGAAAGTGTCTTAGTACTTTTTAAGAACAAAGATTTATGATTGCCTATACTATTGGCTGCTTTTAAAATCAAACCGTTGTTCAAAATACTATGACATCCTCTCAGTGATGTGAAATTAGCATCCTTGAGGGTATTTTGTGTGTACCAAAATTTCAGTTTCCATCCCTAATCCTGTATATTTCTATAACCCTCAGCTTACATAACTGCCCATGAATGGTAGGTCATGCTCACTACAGCTCTTTTAAAGAAAGACAGTGTGAGTATCCAATTTCTATCCTACTGAAATCAGTGAGGCAAAGCTCAGGTAAGGATGGCCTCAGAGGACATGTTAGGGATTAACTTGTATTCCTGGCGGTGGTGGAAGGACATAAAGGTATACTAATGACCTACCTTCCTCCCCTGGGAATCCGGCCTGCAGATCTTACATGACTGGGCTCTTCCAGATTGGCTTATGGTGACTTCCAGCTCTTGGCAGGAAGAACTGAGAAGCCAATCCATAAATATTTACTATATCTATAATTTTCAGCATCTTAGTGGCCCACTTTTTCCAGTTGTCCAAATCTTCACTTTCATGGCTATTTTTCCCTTAAAGGGCAAAGAAAGAGCTCTCTCCTCAGCTCACTTAACCAAGCCCAAGATACCTACCCTTCTCTCTCTGAGATCACCTCAAAGAATAGTTTCAATTCTAGGAATAGGAAGCATCTCACTCACATTTAGCCTTCCCAATGTTCAAAATGTTGTGTGCCCTATGTGTAAAACTTGGTGTTGTTTTTACTTTAGAAGTGGCCTGAAAATGATGAGACCCTAGCCCCTCCTGTCTTCACAGACATAGTCTATTTATATAAAGGACATTATTATATTAGTCACTGTGTTATCCACTTCTAAGCTGCCTCCATTTTAAAAACACAACATAGGGCTTCCCTGGTGGCACAGTGGTTAAGAATCCACCTGCCAATGCAGGGGACACGGGTTCGAGCCCTGGTCCGGGAAGATCCCACATGCCACAGAGCAACTGAGCCTGTGTGCCACAACTACTGAGCCTGCGCTCTAGAGCTCGCGAGCCACAACTACTGAGCCCACGTGCCACAATTACTGAAGCCCACACGCCTAGAGCCCGTGCTCCGCAACAAGAAAAGCCACCGCAATGAGAAGCCCACACACTGCAACGAAGAGTAGCCCCCGCTCGCCACAACTAGAGAAAGCCCGCGCGCAGCAACAAAGACCCAACACAGCCAATAAGTAAATTTTTTAAAAAAAGAATTATTAAAAAAAAAATAAAGTGCATATGCAGCATTTAAAAAATAAAATAAAAACACAACATAAGTTTGACCTCTCCAAATTGTCTCTGAAAATACAATTAAGAAAAAAATCTCTCAGGTTTTCTTACACTTTTCATTTCCCCTCTAAGATTTTGTCACACTTATTCCTAATGGTCCCACCTCTCTTCCCTCACCAGGGTTCCTTGCTGCCTCTTCTCCCTGACTCAAGAATAGATAAAGATTCTTGGATATTCTTAGAACAGAGGCAGCCTCAGGCTCTCCACAAAACTTGACCAAAATGTAAATTGTAAAACATAAAAGAAAATAATGACAGAAAATACAGCTAACTTAAAAAATAGTCACATTTTCAACATGTAAGTTTTTTATTTCCAGGATTCCAATAAAAGGAGAGCAGGGCCTTACTAGCTGAGTATAAGGGGCTCCTCCTTAGATAAAAATACTTCATCTGGGAATTGTTGGTGTAACTCCAGTGATGGCTTTTTCTTCCCTCCCAGACTCCTGGGCCGATTGTCTGTAAGTTCTGTTTTGTTTTCTGATCTTTTAGGGTGAGTCTGTTTAAACACTTCCAAATGGAACATTCTCCTGGTTCAATCCTCCTGAACAGAATGTTACATACAACTTTTCCAGTTTCCATGAAAAAAATCACCTTTGAAATGTAGGACAGTCTTGACCAATTAATATAGAGACACAGGATAATGCAATGATGCAGTTCCTAGCCATGTCATGCATTGGCTGTGTGACCTTGGGTGTATTACTTTATCTTTCTGTGTCTCAGTTTCCTATTATATATATATATATAAAAATAGTACCTACTTCATAGCATTTTTAAAAGAATTAAATGAATTAATTCAAGTGGGTAGTTAGAAAAGGCTTAGAATCTTGTTGTTGTTAATTGACACTCCAAAGCACAGAATAATTCATTCCTGTTCATTCCTGGCTCATCGTTAGCCTTCAATGGAATAATTAATCATATTTTATCATATTTAACTCAGGTCTACCCGAACTCATTCTCAGGGAAATTGTCTTGCAAACATGCACCTATGACAGTTCATAACATGATGATCCCAGTTCATTCAAAACAGTTCATTCAGAAAACATTGATTGATCACCTACTATGTTCCAAATACTGTATCAGGTGCTAGAGATATAAAGATGAGGGAAAAAAGAAAATGCAGTCACGATCCCTATTCTCATGAAGAAGTAAGCGTCAGTGTAGATGCTTAGTGAAAACGTTGTCTGCTTTGGAATCACACAGTATAGTAGTGAATCTCCAAAGATTATTCCCAACCAAATATGCCTTCAGGTATTCATGGCCCTGTGCAGTCACCCCCAACCCCCCATATTGGATCTAGGGGTGGCCATGTTTTAACCAATAGAATGTGGTGGAAGTAACACAATGCCAGTTTCAGGTCTGAGCCTCCCAAAGGCCTCACAAGGCCTCCTTTAGTGCTTTTGGGGATCCTTGGGCTACCACATAAGTGATCCAGCCATCCTGCTAGAGACATCCCATGGAAAGGCGATGTGGAGAGGAAGAGGTTCTGCAATTACACAGAGAGAAGGAATGCCAGTCATCCTCACATCCCAATTGAGCTCAGCCTTCCAGCCAACCCCACCCAGACCTAAGACGAGTGAGGGGTCCAGAATATTCCAGTTCAGCTGTCTGCAGACTCACCCAATATCAACCGAACCCAGGCAACCCACAGAATCATGACAGGCAATAAAATGTTTTCTTCATTTAAGCCATAGAGTTTCAGGACTGTTTGTTAGAAAGACTAACCATGTGAGAACATTTTCTCTGCCATTTATAGAGAACTTATTTAACTTTTATGAGGCTCAGATTTCTCAACTCTAAAATGGGACAACAGTAATACTTCACAGAGATGTTGTAAGTGTCAGATATAATATATGTAAAATTCCTGGCAATTGGTATTAATAAAAGGTAGCAATTATAAGTGGTTAGATGCTGTTAGTTTTCTGACACACTCCCAGGAAGATTTTAACTTCAAATCAGGATCCTGAGACCATGAGTCTCAACTGAAGTTGCTACTCATATCTGACTAAAGGCTACTTCTTCCCTGAATGTGGATAAAGTCAGGGCTGAAGGGAAACAGCTTTCACTCCACACACAGAATTCAGGAGATAAATGCCTCTGTGGAGTGAAAGCTGTATTTTTTTAACAATCTTCTCGCTTAATTTTACATAAGCAAGATATGCATTCAGTTGTTATGCCAACATGAAGTAATTAAAATTGTTGCTAAACGTGGCATCACGAAGTTCTCACCCTTGCCTCCAACTTAATGCTTCCTGAGAATGTTTGGAGATTTGTAAAATAAGTGATGTAAAATATGGGATATTTGGGGTATGACAAATCTCATTTATTTTCCCTGTCATCACTCACCTGGTATATAATACCTGTTCCATGAAATATTGCAGATGTTTTCAAAATAATGTTGAGCTATGGAAAGACCTCTTGAATTTCTCATCTGATTAGTTTCAGTCTAAATCCCCATCCACAGAGTTTCTGTATATGTGTATTTTAAAATCTTGAGCTTCTCACACCCTTGTTCCTGCCACCAGTTGCCCACCCAATATCCAGCCACAGAGAATTTGAAGAGCTCCTGGTATTCTATGAGGCACATAGGATTAAAGAACAAGGAGGCAAAAGATAAAAGTAGATATAACTATTCATTAGGTTTTGGCACGTCAGATAATTTGTGCAATGGCTCCGGGGCTTTAATTGAATCATTTTCCCACCTTGTCTTAATTTTAATTACGCAGCAATCATTCTTACCAACCTGTGCAAAGGAACCATATAAAAATGTGACATATGACAATATACGTTTACCTAAGCTCCAGGACTACAGTGACCTACAGGCAATTAGCTATTGCCTCTAGCACTGAAGTGACCAATTAAAGAGTTAACGAAACGCCCTCCAGATCACCTACATGTTCAGGATTTTTGGACTGCCAGGAACATTGCACCTCAACTGATATAATTTTTGACGGACTGATTTAGTAAGTCTACATCTGCTAAATTTCCAGACTCGTGCCTGTAAAACCGAGGAGTCAGATTTTATGAGGTGCTTTCACTGTCACTAAAGACGATCCCACCTTAGCCCTTCTCCTAACAAGACAGTCTTGCAGCCGTCATTAAGAGGTGTGATCCTAGCTTGTCATCATGGAAAAAAATGGCTTGCTAGGTCAGTGAGGATGGTACTGAGTTCATCTCAAGGATGTAAGACATTCATTCTAGTGGCTATAAGTAAGAAACTAAATATAAAGAAGGAAGGGAGGGAGGGAGGGAGGAGGAAAAGGAGGGAGGAAGGGAACCTGATATTTCAAAATAACTTTTAAATTTAATGTTTAAATTTAAATAGTATATTTTTAAAGTTTTGTAGTAGCTCTTCTATAATTCAGATATGGAATAAACTAATCAGAAAGGGAAGCAACAATCACCATCATGATATTTTTTAATTGTTCCAGGCTTTGCTTAAGACACTATCTCTCTAAATTCATAATTCATACTAAGAGTTGTGTAGGTTAGATTTCCCTGGAACTAAAGCTTGAGATAAGGATTCATTCAATATGTGATTGCACAAAGATGTAGTAGTGGAGTGAAGAAGCAGACAGGAAAGGGAAGGAAGCCAACACGGTGTGTTCATGAGTAGATTTCCACTGTGGTCAACTGGAGCTCAATCCTGCTGGAGACCGCTGGATGCCAGTGTGGAACATGCAGAGCTGTCCCACTTGAGGGCTATAAAAGCAGCTGCATTTATCCACCAACTCCTATTGGTCACTGGCCAAGAGTCACTCAGATATTGGCTCCACAGCCCTCTTGCCTACCCCATAAGAAGGCTGGATATGCTCCAACAGCCAAAGAAAGCTCTCCGGGAGAGTGGGGGTGTTTATAGCAGAAAGCCCTCAGCATGCACAGAATGGTGCGTACTGAGAGGATCTGGGTGGGATACTGAGTGTTTGCTATGAAAGTTGACCCAAAATTAACTGTGTCTGAGAGTACCAAGTTTTGCTGTGGGCCTTTCTTCATCTAGTCCAATCCACATGGTTCACTCATTATAACTTGCATGTAAAAGTGATCGTATTAATTGAATTATTTGTAGTGAGGTGGATGGACCTAGAGTCTGTCATACAGAATGAAGTACGTCAGAAAGAGAAAAAAACCGTATGCTAACACATAAATATGGAATCTAAAACAAACAAAAAAATGGTTCTGATGAACCTAGGGGCAGGACAGGAATAAAGATGCAGACGTAGAGAATGGACTTGAGGACACAGGGAGGAGGAAGGGTAAGCTGGGACAAAGTGAGAGAGCAGCGTTGACATATATACACTACCGAATGTAAAATATATAGTTGGTGGGAAGCAGCCGCATAGCACAGGGAGATCAGCTTGGTGCTCTGTGACCACCTAGATGGGTAGGATAGAGAGGGTGGGAGGGAGATGCAAGAGGGAGGGGATATGGGGATATATGTATATGTATAGCTGATTCTCTTTGTTATACAGCAGAAACTAACACAACAATGTAAAGCAATTATACTCCAATAAAGATGTTAAAAAAAATAAAGTGATCGTATTTACCTGTTGTTACTCAATTTAATCCCTAAAATCTGTTCTTGGTGTAGAGCACCTCAGAGCATCACCCTTGCCCTCTGGGAGCCACAGAGTGGGTGCACCAGTGAGGGACAGAAGCAATATATGCTCTATGGGAGAGCTCATTAATTCTCTCCATCACATATTTGATTTGGCTGGGTATCTGATTGGGGTAAACCTACTCGAAATATTTGTCAAATTAAAATAAACTGGGACAGAAGATCTAATAACTAAATATGTTTATGAGAAGCAACGAATATAACAGACAAAACTGAGGCTTATGAACATTTAGACCTAATGAAGCAAGTGACTAAAACCCTTCTCTAAACTACTTTTGCTGGGACCTAGACATGCACATTAAACACCACAAGGATAAAGACAGAAAAATTGAGAAACACATGGGCTATGCTGTATCTTGCTTTTGGATGAAAGCCCAAATCATGCAACCTAAAAGGAGCTCTCAACTCCTGTTGTTATTCTTAGCTGAAGAGTCAGTTCTAAAGAGAGGTCCAGATACCACAGGAAGAGAAAATCCTTTTCCAGAAGCCTTTTCCTTCCTGATTTCTTGGCAGTACTCCCAGGACGCTGTCCATCAGTCAATCAAAATACATGGAGCACTTGTACCAATTTAACAAATATCTGTTCAGCACCTACTACATGAAAGCACTAGGCTACAGTCTAAGGTCCAGAGAAGCCGAATGAACTGCAGGGTTCTGATGTTTCACACCTGCTGATGGATAGATTGGTTGATTGATTAAGTGATTGAACTAAATGAATAAATGGACTCCCACAGCCCAACTTCTTTGTGGACAGTAATCTTGTCTTCTCTACTCAGTAAAACCCACATCATCTCTGATGCTAAATGATTGCTGATGTTGATGGCATGAAATTAAAACAGTGCACAGATTTGTTCAGTATGAATTGCCATTGTAAGGTCTGTAATTCTTGAAGTGCTGCAGAAGTTTTCTGGGTTAAGAAAACACAGATGAGCAAAACTCTTTACAACCCCATAGCGTCACTCTTTGGCTGGGGGTTGCAATCCTGACTTAAGAAGCTTAGACATTTCCAGCTCATCTGAGAAGACTTTCTAGATTATGAAACAAGTAGTTTTTCTCTCGCTTGTTACTTTCTTTCACTTGTTTCTCTCCTGTTGTGCCAGATAATCCTCCACTCACAAGATGAAGTTTTGGCTTCTTTCTACAAGTTGTCTTCATATTTACCTTCCTATTTTAACATTCTGCTTATTATATATTTGCTAATAAAGTCTTCTCACTGCACTTCTGCTGTCTTTACACATTCTCTCGAGTCTTGAGAGTATTCACTCGTATACAAATTGGTGCAATCAACAGGCATACGAGTTAGGCATCTCACTGATCAGTTATTTTAAGTCTGAAAGTTTAAAACAACAGAATTTTAGTACGTTCTTTGAGCTTGAACAAATATATATAATTTCATGAACAGGTCCATGTCTATATAGTTGTTAAGGATTGAGGACACAACCTTATTTACCATTAGACAGAGTAAATATTTGTTATCACGTCTCAAGGTTAGAAGCCTTTGAGGTTGTGCCATCCGCGTGCCAATCTGCTACTCTTACTCTTTCTATGACACGGCCATAGCTCCTCCCTCTGATCAACAATGAGAATAAACTGGTTTAACATAGTGTAAGACCTTGTACCATAGTCGGAGTATGTAGTTAAAATATTAATACCTTGCAATTAAGTAAAATATTAAATTAACATTTATTTATAAGTATGAAGTTGTCAGACAGCAAAAGTTCTCTTAGACTCCATGATACTGCTTTTGGGTGACAATCCTTCAGTGCTTAGAATATGCTAGAAAATAAAGGAAATTTAAAGCACCGATGCCACACGGTTGTTTATGTGTGTTTGTGATTGTGTGCACATGAATGCATGTGATTACGCCTCAGTGTGTATGTGGGTAATAGGGCATCAACACCATCTCACAGAAGCTGCTCTGCTTTATGAGTTGGGACTTGTTTTTTAAGAAAATCAAGCCATATTTTTTTTCTTCCCATTCTCAAAGATGAAGCAGTTTACAGATGCTGAATCCTTTTTTAGGAGTAATTCTCAAAGCATCATTCAAATATCCTTTGAGCTGAGCACACGATATGCACATCATGAATACATATAATCACTGCACGGTCCTTTGTGAAGATTTTGAAAATAGCATCTAAAAGAGCCGACTGTGGGGCTCCATCTGAGGACATGCACTTGGTGAGTGGTGCTGAGCCAATTCTGGCCACTCATTTCCTCTTTCATGGGCCCTGTTTCATTCCTATGGTCCTCATAAAACATTTCAGTGGTCCTAATAGTTAAAAAGTAAGTCACAATCTCCTGACCTGAACTGTATGAAATGTATGCTTCAGCCTGTCCGATGCAGATGGCACTTGTGGATTTTCCATACATGCCATACACATAGATACTTTTAAAACACATCATCACATTAAAACTAGCTACTTTCATTCTCTTCTAGGCTGGCTTGGGGCTGATGGGACCAAAATTCTAAAGCCTGATGTTGCAAGCTTTATAACTACTATTGGGTTGGCCAAAAAGTGCCTTTGTTTTTTAAGTAAAAATAAAAGGCACATTTTTCATTTTCACCAAGAACTTCATTGAACAACATACTCACCCTTTTGTTCCAATACCTTCTGCCATTTTTCAGGCAACTTCATAATTCCATCTTCCCAAAACTTTGTATCTTTTTGAGCAAAGAACTGTTACAGGTGCCTTTTAGTTTTCCAGGGAATTGAAAATTTTTTCCATTAAGAGAATTTTGTAAAGACCTAAATAAATGGAAATACGAAGGTGCAATGTCTGGTGAGTACGGCGGATGAATCAGATTCCAGATGCTCTTCGTTGAGTGCTGCTTTCAGTTGGTCTAATTGGGAGCAGTACTTGTTGGAATTAATCGTTTGCTTTTCCGGAAGGAGCTCATAATAGAAGACTCCCTTCCAATCCCACATATACACAACATCACCTTCTTTGGATGAAGACTGGCCTTTCGTGTGGTTGGTGGCGGTTCATTTTGCTTGCCCCACGATCTCTTCCGTTCCACATTATTGTACAGTATCCACTTTTCATCTCCCGTCACAATTTGTTTTAAAAACGGAACGTTTTCGTTTTGTTTAAGTAGAGAATTGCAGGCGGAAATACGATCAGGAAGGTTTTTTTTTGCTTAACTTACGTGGAACCCAAACATCAAAGCAATTAACATAACCAAGCTGGTGCAAATGATTTTTAACACTTGATTTGGATATTTTGAGTATGTTGGCTATCTCCTGCGGGGTATAACATTTATTGTTCTCAATTAATGTCTCGATTTGATCACTATCAACTTCAGCTGGTCTACGCGACCGTGACGCATTGCCCAGTGAGAAATCTCCAGGAGGAAACTTCAAAAACCACTTTTGACACATTCAATCAGTCACAGCACCATCCCCATATACTGCACAAATCTTTTTGTGTTTCAGTTCCGTTTTTACCTTTCTTGAAATAATAAAGCATAATATGGCAAAATTGTTCCTTAATTTCTTCCATCTTCATTGTTAAAATGTCTACACAAAAATTCACCAATTTTGATAAATTTTTTTATTTTTTTAAATTTTAATTAATTTTATTTTTTATACAGTAGGTTCCTATTAGTTATCTATTTCATACATGTTAGTGTATATATGTCAATCCCAATCTCCCAGTTCATCCCACCACCACCACCCTTTTCTCCCCTTGGCGTGCATACATTTGTTCTTTACATCTGTGTCTCTATTTCTGCCTTGCAAACCAGTTCAACTGTACCATTTTTCTAGATTCCAGATATATGCATTAATATACAATATTTGTTTTTTTCTTTCTGACGTACTTCACTCTGTATGACAGTCTCTAGGTCCATCCACATCTCTACAAATGACCCAATTTCATTCATTTTTATGGCTGAGTAATATTCCACTGTATATATGTACCACATCTTCTTTATCCATTCGTCTGTCGATGGGTAGTTAGGTGCTTCCATAACCTGGCTATTGTAAATACTGCTGTAATATGATGCCCATTCTAACTGGTATGAGGTGATACCTCATTGTAGTTTTGATTTGCATTTCTCTAATAATTAGTGATACTGAGCAGCTTTTCATGCGCCTTTGGCCATCTGTATGTCTTCTTTGGAGAAATGTCTATTTAGCTCTTCTGCCCATTTTTGAATGGGTTGTTTTTTAATACTGAGCTGCATGAGCTGTTTATATATTTTAGAGATTAAACCTTTGTCCGTTGATTCATTTGCAAATATTTTCTCGCATTCTGAAGGTTGTCTTTTGGTCTTGTTTACGGTTTCCTTTGCTGTGCAAAAGTTTTTAAGTTTCATTAGGTCCCATTTGTTTACTTTTGTTTTTATTTCCATTACTCTAGGAGGTGGGTCAAAAAAGATCTTGCTGTGATTTATGTCAAAGAGTGTTCTTCCTATGTTTTCCTCTTAGAGTTTTATAGTGTCCAGTCTTACATTAAGGTCTTCAATCCATTTTGAGTTTATATTGGTGTATGGTGTTAGGGAGTGTTCTAATTTCATTCTTCTACATGTAGCTGTCCAGTTTTCCCAGCACCATTTAGTGAAGAGACTGTCTTTTCTCCATTGTATATCCTTGCCTCTTTTGTCATAGATTAGTAGACCATAGGTGTGTGGGTTTATCTCTGGGCTCTCTATCCTGTTCCATTGATCTATATCTCTGTTTTTATGCCTGTACCATATTGTCTTGATTACTGTAGCTTTGTAGCATAGTCTGAAGTCAGGGAGTCTGATTCCTCCAGCTCCATTTTTTTTCCCTCAATATTTCTTTGGCTATTCGAGGTCTTTTGTGGCTCCATACAAATTTTAAGATTTTTTGTTCTAGTTCAGTAAAATATGCCATTGGTTATTTGACAGGGATTGCACTGAATGTGTAGATTGCCTTGGGTAGTATAGTCATTTTCACAATATTGATTCTTCCAATCCAAGAACATGGTTTATCTCTCCATCTCGTTGTGTCATCTTTGATTTCTTTCATTGGTGTCTTATAGTTTTCTGAGTACTGGTCTTTTACCTTCTTAGGTAGGTTTATTCCTAGGTATTTTATTCTTTTTGTTTTACAGTGGTGAATGGGATTGTTTCCTTAATTTCTCTTTCTGATCTTTCGTTGTTAGTGTATAGGAATGTATAGACTTCTGTGCATTAATTTTGTATCCTGCTACTTTACCAAATTCATTGATTAGCTCTAGTAGTTTTCTGGTGGCATCTTTAGGATTCTCTATGTATAGTGTCATGTCATCTGCAAACCGTGACAGTTTTACTTCTTCTTTTCCAATTTGTATTCCTTTTATTTCTTTTTCTTCTGTTTGTTGTGGCTAGGACTTCCAAAACTATGTTGAATAAGAGAGACGAGAGCTGACATTCTCATGTTGATCCTGATCTTAGAGGAAATGCTTTCAGATTTTCACCACTGAGAATGGTGTTTGCTGTGGGTTTGTTGTATATGGGCTTTATTATGATGAGGTAGGTTCCCTCTATGCCCACTTTCTGGGGAGTTATTATCATAAATGGGTGTTGAATTTTGTCAAAAGATTTTTCTGCATCTATTGAGATGATCATATGGTTTTTATGCTTCAGTTGGTTAATATGGTATATCACATTGATTAATTTGTGTATATTGAAGAATCCTTGCATTCCTGGGATAAATCCCACGTGATCATAGTGTCTGATCCTTTTAATGTGTTGTGGATTCTGTTTGCTAGTATTTTGTTGAGAATTTTTGTATCTATGTTCATCAGTGATATTGGTCTGTAATTTTCTTTTGTTGTGATATCTTTGTCTGGTTTTTGTATCAGGGTGATGGTGGCCTCGTAGTCAGTCTTGGAAGGTTATACCTTTCTAACAATTTATCCATTTCTTCCAGGTTGTCCATTTTATTGGCATAGAGTTGCTTGTGGTAGTCTCTTATGATGCTTTGTATTTCTGTGGTGTCTATTGTAACTTCTCCTTTTTCCTTTCTAATTTTATTGATTTGAGTCCTCTCCCTCTTTTCCTTGATGAGTCTGGCTAAAGGTTTATCAATTTTGTTTCTCTTCTCAAAGAACCCGCTTTTAGTTTTATTAATCTTTCCTATTGTTTTCTTTGTTTCTATTTCATTTATTTCTGCTCTGATTTTAAGATTTCTTTCCTTCTACTAACTTTGTGTTTTGCTTTTTCTTCTTTCTCTAGTTCCTTTAGGTGTAAGGTTAGATTGTTTATTTGAGATTTTTCTTGTTTCTTGAGGTAGGATTGTATTGCTGTAAACTTCCCTCTTAGAACTGCTTTTGCTGCACCCCATAGGTTTTGGATCATAGTGCCTTCATTGTCAATTGTCTCTAGGGGTTTTTTGATTTCTTCTTTGATTTTGTCAGTAATGTCTTGGTTATTTCGTAATGTATTATTTATCCTCCACGTTTTTTTTTCTTTTACAATTTTTTTCCCCTGTAATTTATTTCTAATCTCATAACGTTGTGGTCAGAAAAGATGCTTGATATGCTTTCGATTTTCTTAAATTCACCTAGACTTGATTTGTGACCCGAGATGTGATCTGTCCTAGAAAATGTTCTGTGTGCACCTGAGAAGAAAGTGTAATATGCTGTTTTTGGATGGAATGTTCTATAAATATCAGTTAAATCTATATGGTCTATTGTGTCATTTAAAGCTTGTGGTTCCTTATTAATTTTCTCTCTGGATGATCTGTCCATTGGTGTAAGTGAGGTGTTATAAAGTCCCCCACTATTACTGTGTTACTGTTGAGTTCCACTTTTATAGCTGTTAGCATTTGCCTTATGTATTGAGGTGCTCCTATGTTGGGTGCATATATATTTATAATTGTTATATCTTCTTCTTGGATTGATCCCTTGATCATTATGTAGTGTCTTTCCTTGTCTCTTGTAACATTCTTTATTTTAAAGTCTATTTTGTCTGATATGAGTATTGCTACTCCAGCTGTCTTTTGACTTCCATTTGCATGGAATGTCTTTTTCCATCCCCTCACCTTACGTCTGTATGTGTCCCTAGGTCTGAAGTGGGTCTCTTACAGACAGCATATATATGGGTCTTGTTTTTT
>NC_041225.1:74901987-74940522 GCF_002837175.3 Physeter macrocephalus
TTTTATAGCTGTTAGCAGTTGCCTTATGTATTGAGGTGCTCCTATGTTGGGTGCATATATATTTATAATTGTTATATCTTCTTCTTGGATTGATCCCTTGATCATTTTGTAGTGTCCTTTCTTGTCTCTTGTAACATTCTTATTTTAAAGTCTATTTTATTTGATATGAGTATTGCTATTCCAGCTTTCTTCTGATTTCCATTTGCGTGGAATGTCTTTTTCCATCCACTCACTTTTAGTCTGTATGTGTCCCTAGGTCTGAAGTGGGTCTCTTGTAGACAGCATATAGATGGGTCTTGTTTTTGTATTCATTCAGTGAGCCTATGTCTTTTGGTGGGAGCATTTAATCCATTCACATTTAAGGTAATTATCGATATGTATGCTACCATTACCATTTTCTTAATTGTTTCAGGTTTGTTTTTGTAGGTCCTTTTCTTCTCTTGTGTTTCCCACTTAGAGAAATTCCTTTAGCATTTGTTGTAGAGCTGGTTTGATGTTGCTGTATTCTCTTAGCTTTTGCTTGTCGGTAAAGCTTTTGATTTCTGCATCGAATCTAAATGAGATCCTTGCTGGGTAGAGTAATCTTGGTTGTAGGTTCTTCCCTTTCATCACTTTAAGTATATCATGACACTCCCTTCTGGCTTGTAGAGTTTCTGCTGAGAAATCAGCTGTTAACCTTATGGGAGTACCCTTGTATGTTATTTGTCATTTTTCCCTTGCTGCTTTCAATAATTTTTCTTTGTTTTTAATTTTTGCCAATTTGATTACTATGTGTCTCGGCGTGTTTCTCCTTGGGTTTATCCTGCCTGGGACTTTCTGTGCTTCCTGGACTTGGGTGAGTGTTTCGTTTCCCATGTTAGGGAAGTTTTTGACTATAATCTCTTCAAATATTTCCTCAGGTCCTTTCTCTCCTCTCCTTCTGGGACCCCTATAATGTGAATGTTGGTGTGTTTAATGTTGTCCCAGAAATCTCTTAGGCTCTCTTCATTTATTTTAATTCTCTTTTCTTTATTCTGTTCCGTGGCAGTGAATTCCACCATTCTGTCTTCCAGGTCACTTACCCATTCTTCTGCTTCAGTTATTCTGCTATGATTCCTTCTAGTGTATTTTTCATTTCAGTTATTGTATCGTTCATCTCTGTTTGTTTGTTCTTTAATTCTTCTAGGTCTTTGTTAAACATTTCTTGCATCTTCTTGATCTTTGCCTCTATTCTTCTTCCAAGGTCCTGGATCATCTTCACGATCATTATTCTGAATTTTTCTTCTGGAACGTTGCCTATCTCCACTTCATTTAATTGTTTTTTGGGCTCTTATCTTGTTCCTTCATCTGGTACATAGTCATGTGCCTTTTCATCTTGTCTATCTTTCTTTGAATGTGGTATTCGTGCCACAGGCTGCAGGATTGTAGTTCTTCTTGCTTCTGCTGTCTGCCATCTGGTGATGAGGCTATCTAAGAGGCTTGTGCAAACTTCCTAATGGGAGGGACTGGTGGTGGGTAGAACTGGGCATTGCTCTGGTGAGCAGAGCTCAGTAAAACTTTAATATGCTTGTCTGCTGATGTGTGGGGCTGAGTTCCCTCCCTATTGGTTGTTTGGCCTGAGGCGACCCAGCAATGGAGGCTATAGGGTCTTTGGTGGGGCTATTGGCAGACTCTGGAAGGGCTCATGGCATGGAGTACATTCCAGAACTTCTGCTGCCAGTGTCCGTGTCCCCACGGTGAGGCACAGCCACCCCCTGCCTCTGCAGGAGACCCTCCAACACTAGCAGGTAGGTGTGGTTCAGTCTCCATGGGGTCACTGCTCCTTCCCCCTGGCTCCTGATGTGCACACTACTTTGTGTGTGCCCTCCAAGAGTGGAGTCTCTGTTTCCCCCAGTCTTGTTGAAGTCCTGCAATTAAATCCCACTAGCCTTCAAAGTCTGAGTCTCTGGGAATTCCTCCTCCCATTGCTGTACCCCCAGGTTAGGAAGCCGAACATGGGGCTCAGAATCTTCATTCCAAGTCCAAGTGGGTGGACTTTTGTGGAATAATTGTTCTCCCGTTTGTGAGTCACCCACCCAGCAGTTATGGGATTTGATTTTATTGTGATTGCGCCCCTTCTACTGTCTCATTGTGGCTTCCCCTTTGTCTTTGGATGTGCATTATTTTTTTTGGTGAGTTCCAGTGTCTTCCTGTTGATGACTGTTCAGCAGTTAGTTGTGATTCCAGTGCTCTCGCAAGAGGGAGTGAACACACATCCTTCTACTCTGCCATCTTGAACCAATCTCCAGATAATTTTTTTTTTTTAATGCACGCTGATATGACAGCTGTCACAATACAATCTAACAAAATTGTTTCAAATGAGGTTAAAGACAACTAAGTGCTACTAGAGCCATCTTACGGAAGAAAACCTAATGAACCTTTTGGCCAACCCAATGTTTATCTACTAGAAACATTTGTAAACGCCCAATATGCAATTCAGCAAGAGCAATTCAGTCAGAGGAAACCTTTCATGCTATCACTGTTACTCATCATTAACAACGTTTTCTTAAACTTTTTCTTCAGAAAGATGAAATTAAGATTTTAGGAAATTCATAGTTGTTATTTGGAAGTCAGAAAACTTAGCCTAGAAGACCGTGCATCTTCTTCCCTTTTCCCATTTGAGATATGGGAAGATCTGAAGCCATTTGCTTCTTTTTTCCATTTTTTCCCATTTTTATTACATCTCCCCATCCTGGAATACTAAGATAAAAAACACCAGATCCATGAGGTAAAAATCCTACATTCTCCAGTTTGGGGCACCTTAGGTTTTCTGATAAGCTCCTTCATGTGAACCTGAAGCTCACTTACACAAGGTGGCACCCAAAATGACTTTAACTGCCCCCAACCCCTTTTCTAGATCTGATGGTCTTTAGGTGAAGTAACAGATATATATCCAAAGTCATGTGTTATTTGAAACGCAAAGGAGTACATGAAACATTTGCATCTCATTACCATTTTATAAAGATTGTCTTTGAGATTCAAAAGTGTAACAATTGTTAGCCAGGAAGTGATTCATGCAACCGTCAATCTCCACAAACTAATATTAATAACAGTAAAATAAATAAAATAACATAGTTCATTTAATGTCTATCATTCAAAGAACTTTCATATATATATATTTATGTGTGTTATAGATAATTCAGAAATAACATGGCTCATTACCTATTCTCTAAATTCCAAAATTTATTTCTCAATTTAGAATGCAATTTTTGAGTGCCTTCTATGTGTTCAGCACAATGCTCATATTTTAGGCCATTAGGTTTTAAGAATAGTTAAATGCTAAAATATATTAGAAAGCAACATGCAATTCATAACCAATTTTTCCAGAAGCATGATGGCCAACAAACTAATGGGTATTTTTTGAGAGCCTACAATATGTTGAGTTACAAATAAAGCCTATAATTTAATTTTTAATCTTGTGTATCTTATGATAAATCTGGAGAGAGAAGAGCAAAGGTGTAGAGAGAAGAGGACAAGCCAGCAAAGGTTTAAGAGGGTGCATTAGACCAGGGGTCCCCAATCCCTGGACCACGGACCGGTAGCAGTTCACGGCCTGTTAGGAACCTGGCCACACAGCAGGAGGTGAGCAGCGAGTGAGTGAAGCTTCATATGCTGCTCCCCATTGCTCCCCATTGCTCGCATTACTGCCTGAACCATTCCCCCTTGCCCCGTCCATGGAAAAATTGTTTTCCACGAAACCAGTCCATGGTGCCAAAAAGGTTGGAGACCACTGCTTAGACCATCACTGAAACTAGATAGAGTCAGGCTAGAATCTGCTGAATCATTGGTTTTTTTCCCTGTAGACAAACCAATGGCAAGAGCAAGACCAGTGATGCCAAGAACAGGGAGAGGGTGCTCATGAATCTCCTCCTTCAGCCTTCAGGATCTCCTGGATTCTACTGTTCACTGCACACAGAGGGGGATCACCTAAGCACTTGTGAAGAGGGAAAGGAAAAAAACCATCTCTCTTTCATATTCCCTTTAGTCAAAGGGTTTCATTATCTTTTGAGAACCAAACAACCTCTGCTTACCTCTCTAGCTTCATGTCTCATCCCTGATCCCCTTGTCATCTGGCTCCAGTGAAATTGAAGTAATCCCAGTCTCAAATGTATACAGTCATTCCTCAGTATCCGTGAGGGATTGGTTTAAGGATCCCCATGGCTACCAAAATCCAGGGATGCTGAAGTTCCTTAGTCTGTCCACCGTATCCATGGGTCCCACCTCGGATTCAACCAACCAAGGATCATAAACAAAGAACTATATGATTCATGGTTAGTTGAATCTAAGCGCGTGGAACCCATGGGTATGGAGGGCCAACTATATCATGCTCTCAGTCGCTGCAATACAGGTATATAGGATTCTCTGCCTGGAAAGTGCTTCTCAACATTTTGGGGGCTGATTAACTGCTACTTTGGATTTAACCTTTAGTGTGGCACCTTCAGTGCTCCCAGCATCTGGGTTAGTTGCTCCCCAACCATGCACCCCCATTTCAGCCTATATTGACCATTCCAAGTATGTCTTACCTTTCTTTATGAGAATTAAATAAATTAGCACATCGTAAACACTTAGACTAGTATCTAGCATATCAGATTCAAGATATATTAGCCATTATTATTCTCTCACTATTTTTAAGCTTTCTGATTCCTCAGTAGTCTCCCTCACCAAAATCTGAACTGGTTTCTATCTTGTTCACCCACGCAGCCCATTACCTAGTGCCATGCCAGGCACATGGTGAGTGGCAATGAATATTGGATGAAAGATAAAATATCCTAGCTATTACACATATGCATTAGAATTTAGATTTAAAACTTTCTCCTCTCCCCAATAAGATTTCCTATCAAAACTCCAGTAAAGATTCTGCTTTTCAAAAAATAAAAAATAGGGACTTCCCTGGTGGTCCAGTGGTAAGGAATCTGCCTTCCAGTGCAGGGAATGTGGGTTTGATCCCTGGCTGGGGAACTAAGATCCCATATGCCGCGGGGCAACTAAGCCCACGCACCACAACTACTGTGCCCGCATGCCTCAACTAGAGAGCCCGGCGTGCTGCAAACTACAGAGCCCATGAACTCTGGAGCCCATGCATCACAACTAGAGAAGAGAAAACTCGCATGCCACAACTAGAGAGAAGCCCACGCGCCACAACGACGAGCCTGTGCGCTACAACAGAAAGATCCCATGTGCCTCAACGAAGACCCAACACAGCCAAAAATATAAATGAATAAATAAATAAATAAATAAATAAAATTAATATATTTTTTAAAATGGAGTAGGAGAGGGAGGGTAAGAGAAAACCTGTTGCAAATAAACAACTAACAGACTTTCCATTACCATAAATTATGGCTAGATAGTTAGGATTTTGTAGGGCCTGTGTTAGGGGTGTGTGTGTGTGTGTGTGTGTGTTTTTTTTTTTTTTAAATACTGCAGCTTTTAGCATATTGCTTGGAACTGAGTTCTGGTTTGTGTTTCACAAGAGAGAATACTATACTTTAAAAACACATGTAGGTCTATAATTTAAACAAAATACTCTTCACTTTCCTTCAGAATTAGTGTTTAAGAGTTTCCTACCATGTCCTAGGACTGATCTATATACTAGGAATATGGAGGCAAGAAAGGAAGTTAGCTCTGAGGAAATTACACTACTTATGATTTTACATAGCATTCTGTTACAAGGTGAGTTTCACTATCACTGAATCTGCAGCTTTTGTTTGTATTGCTACTGAAATGCCTTTCTTTTTCTGGTGAGACACACACAACACACACACAACCATATTTCTGTTTCTACTCATACGCACATTCTAAAGCTTCATCTCTTCATGTCCTCGCCAACTCCTACTTCCAGTGTAATCCCAAATTTGTCCCCATGGAGAACAAACTCTAAAGCTTGGCAGATATAAAGGGGTTACTGCTCACTGCAAATCATCTGTAGCATTTCTCTCAACAGAAAAGCAAGTAGCCTTCCTTCTAATTCTGCCCAGTCTCTCTGCATTCTGGAACATCGTTTGTCAACTGGCTGTAGGTACATGATCCATCCCTGATCACACTTTTATTTATTTAATTTTATTTTCAAGTTCTCTAGACGATGTAAATGGCTCCTTCCATTGGGAAAAAGCAGAAGTTTTAGTAATTTTTTGATGATAACACCCTTGTTGGCAATATCTAATGATATCCAACCCATGTAAAGAAGGTTATTTTCTTGAAGGAAGATTTTCTCCTTAAATTCGGCTGTAACAGTAGGAAACACACTTTGTAACACTTATAGCACCTGTAACTTGAACATAACATTTTGCCCCAAATAGGATTGAAATTGTGGTAACCCATAATATCCATATCATATATCATTGAGATATATGTGTCCTGTTCTTTTGTTTTCTAAACTAATTTTTTACTTTTATAAAGTAAATTTTTCATCAGCAGTTTCTTCTACTACTATATTTTGTAAAGATCCCAAGAAGAGACATTTATTTCAGGAAGTGATTGTTAGGACAGAATTATAAACAGCCAAATATATCCAGGTTAATATAAATGTCCTGCATGGGACAGTTTGCCCTCACCACAAGTGATTCTTTAATAAGATTGAGCAATTTACCTGAGAAAAGCACTTGACAGAGACAGAAACTGCATCACTTGTCCAAAAGGGGGACGCAGACAAATATTTTTTTCTGGCTCTTGCTCAATGCCTGACTCTAAGCTACACATCATTCTCATTTTTATCCATCACACTTTAAGCATTGTTGTAACATGAGCAAACTACAAAGTTCAAGAGCGTGCGTTCTGTCCCACCTAGTGGACAGTTGATTAGATGGACTCCAGGGCATGGATAAATAATTCAGTTCAGGAAGAAGAGGGAGCCAGAAGAAAAGTAATGCTATCAAGTATCAGGCAGTTCTAGGATGGGTGGCTCTGTCTTTTTCTAAATCTTGGAATCGGGTCGGGGTCACTGATTCTAATTAGCAACAGACCAGCTCCTTATCCCACACAGGTCCTGTGGAGCTGAAGAAAATGAACTTGATCTGCCAAGG
This sequence comes from Physeter macrocephalus, assembly GCF_002837175.3. NCBI lineage: Eukaryota > Metazoa > Chordata > Mammalia > Artiodactyla > Physeteridae > Physeter > Physeter macrocephalus. The sequence goes on from NC_041225.1 coordinate 74,909,025, forward strand.
CAGAGCTTGCATTTAATTTGGGGAGGGAAATGGGGACACCTACACTCAGCCAAATCCTCCTGCTTTGCTCTCTCTTGGGCACCAAACAGCCAGAGGAGGGTAAGAATGGGTGGAAATAAAACACAATGAGAAGGATGGGAGATAAATTATGAAGATAGACAAGGCTGCAAGAGAGCAGATGGGGAAAAAAGAAAGAAGGAGCTAGGGGTGTACCAGAAAGCCCAAAGTGATAAAATCAAAGACAACTTTTCAAGGCATGCGAGTTTTTTCCATCTCATCTCCTGGTCCTCCTGCTTTAATAGCAATCTAAAGATCATTTAATCACTACATATTTACTGAGCACCTACAATGGACCAGGCACTAAATGAGGAACTTTGCTTACATAATTTTAATTTTTGTAGCAGTCCTGTGTGATGGGCTATTTTACACATAAGGATTCTGAGGTTTAGGAAAAAACAAGTTCCACCTCTAGTTTGTGGCAAAGTCATAATTCAATTCCAGGATTGCCTGGCTCCAAAGCTCTTTCCATTATTCCAATAGAGTAAAAATAGTTAGAGAGGGACTCATTAACTTCTGCAAGGGGGAATTACTTTTAAATCAATACTTTAATTTTAATAGAAAGGCCAGTGCTGGAACAATGTATTGCTTTAGGGAAGAATCCCACAGAGATGAAGGTCCAGGAAAAAATATTGCTAATTTTAATATGTCTTGTGAAACTTCCAACAGGGGAAACTTTGGGACTATATTTCTTAAAAGTTTCATGTGATAGAACACCTGGAAATAGGAATTTTCATTGTAAGCTACCGTGAAAAACTGATATAGAAAATGTAAAATAAGTGTGTAAAATGTATACTTTGTGCTAAATTAGACATCATTACACATCATGTCCTAGCTAGCAAGCACCACTTCTAATGAACATTTGCAAAAGAAAAACTTAAAATTGAGAAAGTAATGTGTCGAGTATTATTTTTCTGTAGTGTCTCCATGAATATCTACTCTATGCCACTTTAGGATGCCAGGTTTCCATGAATAATTTGAAAACCCACAGTTTGGGAAACTGGTTGAAGTTTTCAAATATAATTCAAATGTGACTTGAAATATACACAGTTATATGATAAAAGTTATGAAACCTCTCACCTCTCAGAAGTTATCTAATTACAAGTATAAGAAGCTTGAGATTCTCACAGAGAAGCTCAAATCCTAACTTGGACAGTTAGAAATCTGAATGTAAAAAAAGTCATAGATAATTGACTAGAAGCAGATTATGATAGAGCATGGAAAGAATGGAGTGGAGCAACTAGAAAAATTCATTTTGTTTATATCTTCTTATATTCCATATTTGCTTGGAGTTCCCTGAATATTTCACAGACTATCTATTTTTTTCTCAGCCTTTTAAAACATATGCCTTTTGATGAGCCTAAACATACTAATTCCAACTTTAACACAGCCCCCAACATTCATGACTACCATCACCCCCTCTTGAGGGCATGCTCCCCCAAATCAGTGATAACTGGAGTTTGAGTTTACTTCCTGAGGGTCTCTATGAGTAATGAGACATTATAAAGTTTTGACTTTTGGAGACTGAGTTATAATGGAATACGTATTGTATCGTTGTGCCGAATAGACTCTGTTTCCCCTCCAAATCCTTCTCTCCTCTGTTCCATATCCAAAAGCCTGGCCTCCTTGGACCATCTCACTGGGGCTCTCTTATACCCATTTTGTGATGCACTTTGGCCAATGGGAGGCACCAGTGAGAGACCAGAAATGGGGGAAGGAGGACAGGTTATGTGTTATGTCGTCCCTGCTTCCTCCCCATGAGCTGTGTTGGCAGTAGCTCTTATCCTGAAGCCCCTGTCCAAAGGTGTGTTAGTTTCCTAGAGCTGCCATAACAAATCCCCTCAAACTGGGAGGTTTACAACAACAGACATTTATTCTCTCCCAGCTCTGGAGGCCAGAAGTCTAATATCAAGGTGTCAGAAGTGCCATGCTCCCTCTGATGGCTATAGGGGAGAATTCTTCTTTGCTTCTTCCAGCTTCTGGTGACTCCAGGCATTCCTTGGTCTGTGGCTGCCTAGAAGTTCAGTCTCTGCCTCTATCTTCATATGGCCTTCTCTGGTTCTCCCCTCTCTGTCTTCTCTTCTATAAGGACACTTACCATGGGATTTGGGGCCCAGCTGGACCATCCAGCATGATCTCATCTTGAAATCCTTAATTACATTTGCAAAGACCTTTTCTAAGTAAGATCACATGTGCAGGTTCTGGGTGGGCATATCTGTTGAGGGGCCATCTTTCAACCCACTACAAGTGAGTCTAGCTCTGAGGAGTCCTGGTCCTCTTCTCCTTCAGGCTTCACCTTCCCTTGGGGATCCTCTTAACCCTGCCCAAGCTACAATTAAACTTGCTTCCATTATCCTTTTAAATGTACATGGACCCTAAGATAGTTATATAAAGTACATATTATAGCATTGAGGATGCTTTAATAAGAAACCTAAATATAACCTTTTCAACCAAGATTCTGACATGAACTCCCAGTCTCAGGCAGAGACTCCCTCACCCTCAGTGGAATCTATCTTTCCTGATTCATTCAGCAAGATTCATCACTGAAAACTTGGGAACACACTTGCAAAAAAGCCACAGGGGCAGAAGAGCTAATTCTCCATGTTTCTGCTATGCTACAGCTAGATATGTTCTAATTTTGGAACTCTGTAGGAAGAAAGGAGTAATCTTTATAATGAAGCTCTCCCTACCATCCACTAAAACATAATGAACTTCCATGAACATATTCACACATTTCAAAAATTCCCCCAAATAACAACAATTCAGGGAAACAAACTATAGTAAAATTGATTGATACCATGTAAATCAATCACCTAATTTACTACAACCCTACTGGCCTTGACAATTTTTAAACAATTTCTTTGATATTGTACAAATAGCAACCTACACTCATTTGTGTGTCCACTCCTGTCTGATGTTTACACATTTATTCTCTCTCACTTCTGATCCAGCTCTATGTGAACACATTCAAAGCACAAATTTGTATGCCAAATTGAAGAGAATTCTGTCAAGATATTTGGAGATTAATTCTTTTTCTAATTTTTATTTATTTATTTATTTTTTTAACATCTCTATTGGAGTATAATTGCTTTATAATGGTGTGTTAGTTTCTGCTTTATAACAAAGGGAATCAGCTATACATATACATACATCCCCATATCCCCTCCCTCTTGCGTCTCCCTCCCACCCTCCCTATCCCACCCTTCTAGGTGGACACAAAGCACGGAGCTGACCTCCCTGTGCTATGCGGCTGCTTCCCGCTAGCTATCTATTTTACATTTGGTACTGTATATATGTCAATGCCACTCTCTCACTTCGTCCCAGCTTACCCTTCCCCCTCCCTGTGTCCTCAAGTCCATTCTCTATGTCTGTGTCTTTATTCCTGTCCTACCCCTAGGTTCTTCAGACCTTTTTTTTTTTTTAATTCCATATATATGTGTTAGCATATGGTATTTGTTTTTCTCTTTGAGATTAATTCTTTTAAATACCCATTTTCTCATTTGTAGAATAACTGTGTTGCATGAGATGGTCTGATCTTTAAGGCTGTTTTCTGGAGTGTCCTGGAATTTGCATAAATTGGGCTGTGGAACTCAGCCACTATATCATGTCATCACCATGATGCCACAAGGAATCCTAAGGCCCTGAGGGTGCCCACTGAATAAAGCAAAGTTGTTTAACTTTCCAACTAAATTTGGAAAGTGTTCTATGTGTCTGGATTAAATTCTATTCATGAAATCTGCCTCCTGCTGATAAAGGCCAAAACTGGTCTAAAACTCCTTGCAGCCACTGCTTCAGCATGTTTGACTCAAACATCTGACCACACCAGTACAGAAACTAGCAAATGCACAGAAATAGGTCTTATTGCTATCCTTGGACTCCCCCTGTTCTATGGGGTGTTTAACCCTATCAAATTTCATTTGCTTCACAGGTTAGTACAGGAGTCTTCCTGCCAGGTGTGTATACCTAGAGAAACCGAATGCAGGTAGTATATTTAAACCATGTTGTTAACGGAAGGTCTAAGTCATCATTCATTTGTTCGTTTGTTCATTCATTCATGCCACATCTCCCAAGTGGGCCATTTATATCTTCAGAAACAATGTTTACTATTTGCTAGACAAACTCCAAATATGAGATCACCTCTTAAAAATATCTAAAGTGACTTTTCCCTATATGGTGTTCATACAACAATTTAAGGGAAGTAGTGAAAGAAAAGTGGTATTTAGCAAGTGGAGGAAATGCATATACAAATGTGCATAGATGCATATGCATATGCATATGTGAAATATGTGTGTATATATTTAAAATTATGGTTTGAAAGGAGTTTGCCAAAATTCAGGACTTCGTGTAAAAATAGCTCCATGTCTATATCAGTTAGTTTCTCTTGGAAACTTTTAAAAAATATAATATTTTTTGATGGCTTTACCCTGCGCTGCCCAGCTATATTAAGATAACAGTAAACTACATTCTTATGGCTGTCATAACATTTAGCTTGGTGCTGCCTGCAATGTGAGTAATCTATTAAGATATATAAGGTGCAGAATGCCGGCTTTGTGTCTTGGAGTTCCAGCTATCAGCTGTAACAAGCCAGTGCAATCACTGCCTGGGGGTGGGGGTCTGGCTGCTTCCCACCAAGGCCCTCATCGGCCAGAGAGCTTGCAGCAGTGACCCCTGGCAGCCTCGGCCACTGCCACTGGGGCTGCCCAGAGCTCCTTCTCCAGGTCTTCATTCCCTTGACTCTCTCCCCTCGCCTCTCTCTTGCCTGTCATCAATCTTACTAAAATGACAGCAGACAGATGTTAGCCTTTGCAAAGATCAAATGAAATCTATGATTCTGGGGCTGTTCACCAAGGAGCAGCTTGGTCTATGCCCAATGCAAGCACACACACTGGCGACGATCCACCTAGAATCAAGTCTGCCAGCCATTGCAAGCATCCCTCTAAAGGTATGGGTCACTCAGAAATGGATTTTGACAAAATTTAATCCTTCCGTTTCTTTCAGAGAGGTCTGATGATAGACTGTGGGGAATTTTTTGTGAGTGTGTGTCTGTGTGTCTGTGAGCATGCATTTGAAAACAATTACGAATGCTCAGCTTAGAGGAGATAGTATTTACTTTGGCCACAAACTCATGATTTTTAACCCCTTCTTCCAAAAATTGGGCTGTACCAAGGCCCCTCTCCCTGCCCCCTGCCACTTGCCCTTGAATTTTCAGATTTTTCTCACTGAGCAAACATTACTCCACAGCATAGCTATGCTGAATATGCCCTTGTCTCATGCAATTTCTTTACCTCAGTGTACAGGACTATTTATCCCCAATAGAAATGTTTACCTAATCTGGAAAATGTCAGGCCATATGGTGTACATTGTATGAATTTCATCCATCCTTTTTAACTCTTTCTGAAAGTCTTTTTTCCCTCTGCTGCCCATTTGTTGTGGACCAGGCAGAAATGATTAAAGGGGATGGAAATCAGAGAGAGGGGGCAGGTTGGGAAGGAAGCAGAAAGAAGCACAGGTGGGGTATGGGAGAGACTTCTTTCTTTGCTGAACATGACATCCTATAAACCAAAGGCCAAAGAAGTCTCAGGATCAAGGCAACCTTTGTGCAAAGTTAGAACAAATCCAGGATGAAAAAGCAAACCCCATCAACAGTGACCTAAACATGATATGATGCATTATTAATAATAACATCCCCACGGGCTACCTGAAGCACAGAAAGGCCAAATCACCTTTAGGCTCTTATTTCCCTCATTACTTCCTAGAAATAATGAAGTCTTAACTGCATGAAGAAAAGAGCAACCAACCCTCCGGTACTTTGAGCTGAAGCAAATGTTTCAGTAATGTATCTTTCTGCAGTATCTTAGTAAAAGATAGATAGCTATTTAAAATAAGCAGTATCAAGGAAGAATAAACTATTATGTTTGTGCCAATGCTTATTCATGATTTTATAACAAGACATATCTGTTTTCTTCATATAAATCTTGACTCTATATTTAGAGTTTGCAAACAATGATTCTAGTTTTTGGCTGCCTGCCACTTCTGATGGAAAGCTGGGATAGCCATGCTACATTACTATAACATTAAAAAAATTCCCAAAATTCCATGTGTAGAACTTCCTAACCGGCAAGAGAAAAACACAAAGTGTCCATATATAAAGAGAGGAGAAAAGAGGGCAAAGGCTTACAAATTTCAGGGAGGGGCCTGAGCCAATACTACATTTGTGGTCAATCTTCCTAAATTAAGGGTATCTAAGTGGCTGCAGAAATGGTACCATCTCAGGTCTTTTCTGGTCTTCTTTTTGCCTCTAATCAAAAAACTCCCACTCTGTCTTAGCCACCCAGTCAATTCTTAAACAATGGCTGAGCAATCACCAAACACTCAGCTAATAGTGCTATTTTTAACAGTAACAATAGCAGGGTCAAGTCACTGATATATTTCGGAATTTCAGCCTCCCTAAAGAAAGGTTCTTGTCTTTCATCTCTTTTTTATATCTAAAGAGTGCTGAAAACACTAGTGGGTACCAGAAAACTGTCATTACCTTAATTTTTTTCTTGCTCCTAGACAAAGGAAAAGAGAAAGTAATAATTTCCAGAATAGGCAATTCCATGGACTCTATAATCTAGTAGTATTTTGGAGGCTGTAGCATTTGTTCAGGAGAATTCATTCGTTCAATTACAGTATGTTCATTCATACATTCACTCAACCAAAAATATATCCTACCGCTTCTGCTGAGTACTGAGGAATAGAAGTTCAGGATAGGCTCTTTCCCTCAAAGGTCATCCAGTCCAATGCAAAAGGCAGACAAGTAAACAGGCCATTACAGTGCAGTGTGATAGGGAGCACACGGGGCTCTATGATCTCAATGAGCAAGAAAACCTAACTCTGCCCTGGGGTATCAGGAAGGATACTGGGAGGTGACATCTTCTGAGCTCAAGGACAGAGGCTTGAGAGAACACATGAGTACTTTAATGTGGTCACAAGGTGCAAAAGTTGGGGTGTGTGTGGGGGGGGGAGGGTAGGGATGGAGTGATGTAGCAGGTGAGACCAAAGAAGCAAGTGGTTAAATCCCGAAGAGCCTGGGGCATCCAGAATACTTTGACCTGTGGGCAAAGACTTCAATAGCTGTGAGGCTGCCACTAAATTCCAAATAGGAAAACTTTAATGGAAAAGATATGGAAGACATCAAAAGATCTTTTTTAACCTGAAAAAGGCATAAATATGTATATATATTTATGGAAATATATATATATATATATATATATGGAGAGAGAGAGGGAGTGAGAGAGGGAACCAACTAAATAAATGTTAAGTGACTAAAAAGTAGCACAGTTCCAAGACTCAAAACTAAGCCCATAATTTTGACACTCCATAAAAGTGAAAGATGCACAGTGGCTCTCAGTCCTGAGATTAATTCAGGAAAACATGACTGAATCAGGCAGAATGAGAAAGGAGACTTCAGAAAAGTAAGAAAAAAAAAAGTGGGCAGAGAGTGGGGTCAGTTAGAGGTCACGGTGAACCAGATTTTAGTAAAAACTCTGTATCAGTTTAAATGAACTTGGTCACTAAGTTGAATATATTGCTAGTAAATTGTTTCTTACAGAAAAAAAGAAAAAAAAAGAAAAAGGAAGCAAGGACGGCTGACATATACACAGACACTCTAACTAGAGTTTGAATAACCAACTTAGGTGATTTCAGGCACCACAATTTTAAAATCACATCTAGAAAAGAAAAAAGATCAAATGCATTAGTTCCATTTAAACCAATGTTGTTCAGCATATCAATTAAAAACACAAAGTGCTTTTTCCACATTCCTTCTACCCAATTTTCAAATATTTATCAGTGCATTATACTGAACATTTCATCACAATTAGTGTGGAACCGATACAAGGCCCATAGAACACACTGAGCTTTTCATTATAAAAGCGGATTAAGTAGGACAAAGACTAAATTGTTAATATCTTAAAAACAAGAACATTAATGATTAAACAGAAGTAGTAATATATAGAGTTATCTATGAGAGAAACGGAATATGCCATTTAGCCAGTTTTTTAATTCCTCAATTTGTATATTTCTAAAAATAGCCTTATTAAGTTATATAGATAGTTGAGAAATTTATCACTAACTTGGATATCATAGATAAACATAATTGACAATAAGCCTGCAAAACTAGGAATTAGAATCCTACCTGGGTTACCTTAATCCTTATTTTACATGAGTCAAGATGAGGTACAATTGAAAATAGAGAATAATCAATAGTATATTTTAAAAGGTAGGCTCATCTTCGTAGACACATAGAATCAAACAATACATGGAAGGAAGGTAGGAAGACGAAGGAAAGAAGGAAGGAAGGGAGAGGGAAGGAGGAAGACTCTGTTCCATACTCTCAGCTGACAAATCAACTTGCCATGAAAATGTCTCTTATAGAACCATCAAGATAGACAATAAGAACTTGTAGGTTTCTTCCCCCAAAATGATATTGTTCTTTGCCTCTCAGATGAATGTTTAAGTACCAATTATTAATGTTAAGTAAGATAAAACCCGTACTTCTAAAATCCGTGTCTACCCAGTAACTCAGTAGGATGGTCAGAAGTCTCTCAGGAAAAATTATGCAAGAGTGTAAGTTATGTCCTTTCAGATAAATGTTTCCTTGTGATTCTTCTTCCCCACCACCGCCACCCCCCAGCTGTCTGACTTCTGTCTGCTGATGTTAGAGCAAAGAGCCAGAAGCAGAAGTGAGGGAGCTGGGGAAGAGAACCCAAAACAAAAATGGTAGAAAATGCCTTCCTATCATGAAAACATTCAAACTTTAAGTGTTTAGTCATTTGTATGATGGAAAGGAACACAAACTGAAATCTCAATCTCAAATATATCAAACTACCCTAGCCAATTTCTTTTTCCAACTTCAACTTAATTCTAGGCTCATTTTTCTAATATGCTGCACATCAAAGTGATTGCAAGTTATTTGACTGTGAATTTGCCTCCATAGACTATTCTAAAATTTATTCTATTGAGGTGTTTTGAAACTGAAGGGTTTTTTTTTCAATCTAAAGTCCTTAAGGTTTGAGAAAGATTTAAAAATTATACACTCTAGTAATGGCTTAAGCATTGCCACCTATAGCTGAGATTAGGTTTTCTAAAAATCGTGTGCAAAATAACACTCATACCTCTAGGAAAAAATGGCAAAAATTTCCCCTGCAGATTCTTATTGGTCAATATGTGAACAAAATAATAATATTTAGTAAATAACAACAATTATGGGACACAGTATTTATTGAGCCAGACACTTCACACACATTATCTCATTTAATTCTCAGAGATTCCTTATGAGATTGGTGTTACTGTGCTTTGTAAATAAGAAACAAAATGTCAGATGCATTAATAATTTGCACATAGCTATAAATAATGGGGTTGTCATTCAGATCCAGCTCTACCAGACTCTGGAATTCATGCTCTTAAACACTATCTTCTCCTGCCTCTCCCAATTAATAGGCTTGCAGTCCCTGTTCAAACAATCAGCATGAACACTTGCCCCATCTTTACTGCCGAATCAAATGGGAATTTAACCAGTAAATCCCAAGCCTCAGCTTTCCCAGCAAAAGCCTTTAGGAAACAGTTTAGCTCTTGGCTGTCCCTTTCTCCCCAGGGCCCTCAAAGGCACAGATCAGCCCTGCTAGCTGATACAGGGACATCCCGATGCTGCATATATCTTCTAGGGTAGAACAAGAGTCCCTTCTTGGCTCTGGGCTCTGCGCTGGAGTCTCTCAGGGGTTAATCCATGCCATCCCAAAGTTCAGTGAAGGGACAATCAGAACTGAACAGCAGGGATTTTAGAATGTTAATCACCGGCTCTCCTCCGATTGGCCCCGAACAAATGCAGGGTACAGTAAATTGTCCTTGTCAGCTCAGCTCACATGATGATATGCTTTATTTCTAGACATGCCTTGAATCTGTCCCCTGAATTTATGTTCAGAAAATAAACACTTCCAGACGGCAATAAAGCATTCAGTTGTGGCTGACAATTGCATAGCCTCAAGCCCACCAAAGCTCTTTTCTTGGGAGGTTTTAAGAGTTTGAGCAGTCCAGATTCCCAAAGTGTATTTCCTCCACTTACCAGCCTGGCACACAAGTATGCTGTTACAACCAGAATGCCGACTTCATGCCTGTCCCTCCTTTTTTCTCTCCCATCCCTACTCTCTTTTTTTCCCTCCACTTTCACTTTTAGCATTTTTCACAGCAAGGACTTTTAACAGGGCTCCATTCAGGCAAAACTTTCTTTTTTGCCAAGTTGCCAAATGAGGAGGAAGTTACTTGGCCTCTTTTATCCCTGTCATATACCAAGATAGATTATGACCAGAGAATATTACCACGCTTCCCAAAATTTAGGTAGTCGTTTACCACGTTCATAATTTTTGTGGAGATCTGAGTATTTTTTGTATTATTATTTACTCTATCATAAAAATACTTTAAATCAACTCCCATTTCATTGCTTCATTTTGTTCTAAGGAATAAATCAGGGATTTGAGGGCTATACATATGTTTTCTAATATACCTAAACATAAATAGACCACTATTACATTATTTTAAATTCATCAGAGTACCCCCTTAAAATCATTATCCATACTACCATGAACCATGCATGTCATATACTTGGAGAAACACAATTATAGAACAACATAATGATCCCAAGGAAGATCAAAACAATATAAATAAATAAATTGCAATAGTAATAAAGATATCAAAGTTTCAGACATGAGTTTCTTTCATACAAGCTAAATTAAACAGCTGTTTCATTTTCACCTGAGATGGCCAATGGGAAAACTTGTATTTAGGTGATTAGCTAATTAGATTGTGTGTTATACTCTCTGGGTGTTGCTGATAAACACTCAGCCAGCCTGCAGTGTTTGTTTGCACCTTATAGTTTTTATGGTCACACTCTAACTCTACCTTAGTATCCTGTATGGCATCTCTTTGCAACATGAGGCTGCTGAGACCTTGGCAAAACTAATGCAAGAGGACCAACCTCTGAAAGAGGCAATAGGCAGGATAATGCCAAAGGGAAAAGAATGGGGTCTTATTGCAGATTCCAGATTTCAGAGATTGAGCTGGGATATACATGTCCCTTTTAATTTACAGAAAGGAAATTCAGTGATTTCTTCCATTTCTAGGTGAAACTCTATAGAAGAATACAGAGCCATGGTCAATAATTTAAACAGTGTGTGGGCAGATAATACATTGGATCAAGTGTTAGCAGTTCAGCTACTAGTACACAGTTTCACTGAACCATAGGAGATGTTTCCCACCAGGGCTTCTCTCTTTTATTGTAGTGACACTCCATGCTCTCCCTTCTTCAGGAGAGGACTGTGGAGACCCATCAGAAACTATTCTTAGAACTTTCTCATATTCTATATCAAGATACTATGAAATCATTCCAGCTCACAAGTAGAACAATTTTAGTGTAAATATTGGGATCTTACCTGAAAGAAATGGTTGAGACTCATATTCCTACAATGCAATTTTCTCTTCTCTGTCTCTGACTTTATTTAATGTCTTTAACCTAATACCACTTACTTTAAGTTTTACCTAAACTTCTCACTTCACAAAGCTTAAGAAGATTTTGTGCTTTGTCAGTCTGACCTCCTTGGTCATTGTTGTCCATAAGCAAAGATCTTCTACGTAAGATATCAGGAGAATTTGGGGTCATAGAAAATGAACTTTAAGTTAGAAAGGTTAAGAGAAATGCTAATATAAGCTGGAAACAGTGACAACTATCCAAACGAATTAGAGTAGGAGCCATAAGAATTTTATTTTATTATTCTTTAGTTATTTAGTTAACATACTGAGTACCAACCACACATCACATACTAGGGATACAACAGTGCACAAGACAGAATAAGTCCCCACCCTCCTGGAGATTATGTCCCGAATGAAGGAGAAAGACAAAGAAATTACCAAAAATAACAAAAAGAAATAACAGAACAATTGGAAAATCATATAAAGTAGAAAATAAAAGGACTATAAATAGTGTCATTAAAAATTCTTCCCTAAGAAAGTCTAAGACCTAAACGAAATGGAGCAACCCATATAAAGAATATTCTACACAGAGGCAATTTGTGTAAAGACCATGAGCAGAAAAGAGATTGGCAGATCCGTGGAACTGAGGTGAGACCTGGGTGGCTGTAGGGTAGGGACAGCAGAGTGGCACAAGTGAAATGAAGGGTCGGAAGAACCAGACCCTTGTAGGTCCTTGGCAGCTGTGGGAATGAGTTTAGATTTTCTTTTCCACATGTAGTGACAGTCATTGAAGGATTTAAATCAAGAGACAAATTTTACAATTTGAACGTTAAGAAAATTACAGTGGCTGCCTCATGGAAGGTGGGTGAGTGGAGTGAGGGCAGAAGTTGAAAGGTGTGTTGGAGGCTATTGCTATATTCCAGATGAGAGATGATGGTGGCCAGGCTAATGTGATGGCATGGAAAAGACAGAAAAGTGATTCTAGTGTTAGAGGTAGACTTGATAAATTTGCTGAAGGGTGAAATGTGAGGATTTTGAGGAAAACAGAGGAATCAAAGATAATTTCTAAATTTGTAACTTGAACCACTGAAAGCATACTTGTATTTGTTGACACGTGGAAGGCTGAGAGGAGGTGGGTGAGGGAAACAACAGGCTGAATCCAGAGTTTAATTTTGAACAAGTCATTGTTGTGTCAACTGTGAGCCACCTAAGCTGTGATCTTAGGAAGCTGGGTGAGTGAGCCCAGAGCTCACTTGGAAAATTCAAGCCAAAACCTAACTCTAAAGTCCATGCTCTTTTCACTCTACTATGAAACCAGTAAAATAAGACCTCTGAGAACACTTATTGCTTCCAACATTAATTTGACAATTAAACATAAAATTGCTTATAATTCATCTTTTGGAATCCTGTCATATTGCTGCATGTATTCTTACATAACTCTTTGTAGGCTCATGTGTTCAATCCTTGCTTATGTTTTACTTTCCCTAAAGGAAGTAAGAAAAAAGCCTTAAACTTCTGTGTCTGCCCTAGAGTACCTAGAACAGTATATTCCACATGTAAATAGCCAATAAATGGGTAGTTTGATAAGTCTCACCAGACTGGCAAATTGCATTTAATATTAAGTTATATCCCATAATGCCTTGCCTGTTAATAATGTTTAAAAGTCTTTTTTTTTTAAAAAAAAAAAAGGAGAAATCTTTGGGAAATAAATTATTTGCACTTTTGAAAAATGGTGGCCATGGGCTGAGATTCAAAAAGAGGCTCTAGAATATTAAGTCAGGATAACATGTAGGTTGCATCTTCATAATAGCTTTAACTATTTTTATTTTCACCGAATAATAAGAGTTTGATTTTTTCTGGTATCTTTTAAAGAAAAAAAAAAAAAACCATTGAATTCTAGGAGCATCAGATTGGAAACTGGTTAAAAGAAAGAATGCTGAGAGAAATCACTAGTTATCAACTCAGAAATTAGTTGATGGCCTCTGGATCAAAGTGACACTGGCGTTCCATAAGTTTATTAACAACCTGAAAGCTGGGGTGAATAGCAGGGAGGCAAATTTATCAAAACCACATAATTATTCATACACTAAACATAGATGTATTCAAGAATAAGGAGTGAGAAGAACTTCAGAAAGACCAAAGGCAGTTAAGTAATCAAGCTTCACAATGGCGAATGGAATTGAGTGTAGCAAGTTCAAGGTAAGACCCAGTGGAGGAAGCAATTCAAACTACTCATACACAGTACACTAATGGCTTCTGAATTACCCACAGCCTCTCAAGAAAGAAATTGAGACGCCACTATCAATAGCTCAAAAATATGTTGACATGACATACAGGAGAAGATTAAAAAAATAAATAGGATGTTGGGTTGTACTAAGAAGGAAATTGAGGACAATGTGAAAAATAATACATCTTTGTTATATATTAAAACATCTTAATAGTCATTCAGGAAATACAGAATTAAAAAGTCACCTTTAATGTTGCCTCTAGTTAGGAAGACTTCATGTTTTTCAAAAGATAAAAGGGAAACATGGGGGGAAATCTAAGAACAGTAAAACCGTCCAAAAAATTGTTAGAATGCCACACTGAAAACACAAGAGATTTCATGTCTTCAGCAAAGGAAACAAAACAGTAAGTGAGAAAAGATTGTGAATTGGAAGAAGAAAGCCAGTGTGGAATTTTCATTGTTTTCTAAGTATATGTGGATGTGCAAGTATGCTGGCATGAAAAGATGTGACATGGTGAATGGATTTTTACAATGGGTCTTATTTAGACAGACTGGAAGCTGAGGTGGAGATCAGAACACACGCATAGCCTTACATGACACTCCTGATTCAAGCTTTGTAAACCACTGTAATGTCTTTGTTATGTGTTCTAAAAAGAAAGGGCATTTTTAGTTATAGAATATTTATAACCATTAAGATCCTACTGGAATGCTTGACAGGAAATATTTTTGCATCTAGAAATGATGAAAAAAATCTATGAGCAATTTGCAACAGAAGTAGAGTTAGTGTCATAAGGTTATTTTTTATCAGTTGGGCTGCCACTGCAACTATCTGAATCCAGTAAGGCCTAGAAAATTTGTAACTATTAACATTAATAGGTGTTCATTCAGGATTGAAGGGAAGAAACATGGTGTGTCAGATTAGAGTCATGGAAAGAAAGAGTCCACTCTCAAACTTAGAATTTCAGTAGACTTTTTGAAAGGAGTTATGTGAAATTTGTATTAAGGAAACCAAGAAGGATAGGGTAGTATCATGGGCCTAGTAACAGCAGTTTCTCTCCTACCCCTTGGCCCAAAGGCATTAGGGAAAGGAGCAGGTGTCAGAACCTAGAAAGCGTAGCACTGTGGAAAGCAACCCCTGATAGTAGGCAGTTCTTCAGCAATGGAAGACAGCCACACAGAGCAACCTGGCAGAGAGGGGACTGGGGGTAAAAAGTACCCCAACCTTTCTCTTCTTCCAGTGCATCCCGCTGGCTCAGAGCTCAAAATAGCCCATTTACAATGTTTATAAAAATCAGGCTTCCATGATATAGAACAAGGAGAAGAAAAGTAGAGGGTGACTCTGGAAGGATAGCAAAGATGACCAGCACATGTCTTTGTCAATCTTTTAATCTCCAAGATTTAAGAGTATCTGACATATACAAGAGAATCAATGACACTTCAATGAATGAATGAATAAAAGATAAAAGCACTAAGTTGTATAACAGTGCAGAATATCCTGATAATTGGCAATGTGTGGATACTATGTTTTTCATGATATCAACACTGTCCTTACAATAGGAGGAAATTAGTAGGGGTATGAAATAGGGATTTTTTCCTCCAAGGGAGGCATTTAATATAGTTGAAATAAACGATTAGCAATTACAAGAATCTAGATGTACAAATGGAACAGAAAACAAACAAACAAATAAAAATCTGGCTGAAGATCAAAGTCATTTGACTTAGTTCTTTAAAATAGCTATTTGCTATTAACAGAGCACCTCCTTATTCCATTTCTTCATGTGACTTAATGTTATAATAATTTGGAGTGAATCATTGGTTTGAAATGATTACTGTGTGGAGGAAAACTCTGTAACTCTCAAGTGCTGATTGATGAGGTTGATGATATATTTTAAATGAAATGTATCTAGGTTGCTTCCTATTTTAGTGGAGTATTTTTAACAGTTTTATTCACCAAGTTTGAGAACATAAGTTTATTTGTAAAGATTTCCAAAGCTTGAAACACTAGGACTTCTCTCTACCCAGAAAATAAGCCCCTTCTTTCAATCTACATTTCTGTCTTCTTCAGTCTCAATGCCTTTGAACCCGGTACGGTTGCTCAGCATTGAGGTTTTACATTTCCTAACAATGTTACCTCTGAGTTTACACCCCTTCTCACCTTTGTTATACCTGAGATGTCTTACCTGAAACACTTGAAGAGAAATTCCCTCAGGCACAGGGTGCACTTGCAGTGCAAAAATAAATACTAACATAACACTAGGCAATTTGGAACATATATTTTTATAGCAAGCAAACGAGCCAACAACGTGTGCTATTAGAACACTGGAGAAGGTGCTGTTTCATCTTGAGTTCAACAACTTCCTTCTTTGGCCCAATGGTCATTGCTCTTGATGATTTGAAAGGCAAGAGCCCTCTGTCTCCTCTGATTTCGCTTCAGAGTTTGTTTCTGTTTCCTTTACAGAGCTTCACGGGTCTGTCCTACTTCGTGTTTTCCTGTTTGTGCATTTTCTTTATGTCCATGAGTAGATTGTAAAGTCCTCTAAGCACAAAGATGGACCTCACCCATACTATTGTCCCTGCAACACCAAAAGTAGCGCTTCCTTAGCACTGGTAAATTTTAAAACTTGCATAATCATCCCTTGATATCTGTCTGTCTGTCTGTCTGTCTGTCTCTCTCTCTCTCTCTCTCTCCCTCCTTCCCTCTCTCCTTTCTTATCTTTTGCTGGAAAGCTTAGTAGCTGCTACAACTGCAAAGAGTCAATTCAGAAAAAAAAAACAGTAAAAAGTATTAATACAAGCTGCTTATAAAGCTTAAATCATTTGTCTGCTCCAAATCAGCTGCTAACTATAAATATTCCCAGGAAACTTCTTGCCAAACAAGGTCTGGCTTGGAATCACAAAGGAATGAAGTCCATGAAGAATAAGGGGCTTGTGTCAGGGGGTCTAATAGAAGAAATTGAACTTCCTTAAGTCACAAGTACAGGGCATGAGATTTTACAGAGAAGAAACCAAATGGCGAGATGTTTTCTTGTTTTACTAAAGCTTCATAAAGGCAAGAATAACAAGGATGACAATGACAACAGCAATAACAGTGGACATTCATTGATCATTTACTATTTGCCACACTCTATTCTAAGTGCACACCTTATTTGCTCATTTATTCCTCACAACAACCTCTGACTTCTTTTTCTTATTACTGGCTGTAAATCCAGCACCTATGACAGCACTCAGTAAATAGTTTTGGAAAAAAAATGCTAAATTCACAGTGTTCTGTAAGTTTATCTTTGCTAAATAAATAGATATATAAATGGATTATTTAAATAATTTGAAATAACTGATCACCTAGAGATTGGGCAATGCCATTAAACACATGAAGTTTTTGATCATTTCTGCCACAAATAACACGCATTTTTGGCCAGGCCATTTCAGCTTTTTGAACTTTAAGTTTCTCTCTTACAAAATCAGGAAATTACATTATTTCTAAGATATGTTCTAACTCAATACATGGTATGATTATGAGTTGATCCGAGTTAAACTTTTCAAGATGGGTTTTGAATTAACCTAACCTAGAGGCCCCTATAGGGACATGATTTTTCTTTGCAAAATCATTTATTTCATATGCACTGATGTTCAATTATGGTCAGTGCAACTATTAGTAAAACTATCTTTACTATACTTTCCAGATCCAAATGAAGGATTCAGAGCTCTGGTGATATCACCTCTGTGGATGTCACAGAGCTAGAGTCGACTCATTACTTCTTTTCCAGAAACCTCCTGGTCTCACCCTCAAGCAGCCCTGTGATCTACTCCCATAGGCTAATAGCTGAACATGTGCCTTACAGAAAAAGCAAGCTGGTTTCAGAACCCTCACACCAGCATGCCAATCTGCTTCCCGTCTGCCTAAACTCTAAACCCTATGTATCCTTTTTGCAACTCAAAGCACAGGGTATCAACGTTTCAAATATTCATCAGACAATTCAACCATGAATGAGTGTGAGCCATTACTGGTCTAAAGCTGGTTTGAGACATCTGATGTATAAGAAATACTGCCAAATGGGTCATGAACAACCATTCCTTCCCAGTCTCTAAACTGTCTCCGTGTTAACCCAGAACAGCAGAGAGATCTGTGTCTGAGCCACATAACGCCATCCTCCCTCCCTTCTACTTCTGAATTAAGATTTATATTGATTCTTCACTGTTGTAATTAAGAGAAATAAGATCCATCAGAATGTTTCTTTTACTAAATCGAATTATAGCAGAAATGCTGTCTGCTCCATTAACAAGCATACCTTAAAGACAAACTTGTAGGTCTTAGGTCTTCTTTTTTCAAAAAATTTAGAGAGAATCTAGTCACACATTAAGGAGGTAAAAGAACATGGCATAGAACTCAGTCTCTGGATTGTGGAACCCTTATTCTGAAAGATGTTATCAATTGCTATATGTGGGTGAAAACGAACTAGCTATTCCCAAGTCATAGTTCCTTTTCCTTCTGGGCACCAGCTAAATTATATTTTCTGGCTTCCCTTGTGGTTGGGTGTGGCCAATGGCATGTGGGCAGAAGTGATTTGCCTCTTCTGTGTCCTACATGATCCATACTTTTCCTCCCCTTGACTGCACTTGGATGCAGATGATTCAGCAGACAATTCTGCTACAGTCATATGCTGTTATTCAAGAAAATAATTCTATGGTTAAATAAGATTAGGCAAGGCTAGGCCAAGCAAAATTAAGGAGTTTTCTTCCTCTGTATAATTTTAAAATTCAAATAGAATAATGGTTGTCATGAGCCTCTAAGAAGACACTAAACCATTCAGAGTTCTCCAAACTTATTTTGTCACAGAAATGTTTGTTTGCCTTTTTCGTTTTTTTCTTTTCTGAAAAACACCTATCATCTGTCAGGGAAATAGAGTTCAGAGTAAGAGTGGAATTAGCAGAGGCATAGGAATGAGGTAGAGGGATGTTCGCTCTATGCCCTTCAGTTAAACCATGGGTCACATTCAGAATGCTTCAAAGGCAATAACAAATACAAACACAAATACGTGCATTAAGGGTAGATTCCTAGCAAGTGCCATTTTTTAAGGAGTAGTCTTTAGTGATTTCAATGCTGAAACCAGAACTTCAAGATTTCTCACCTAGTTTTTTGACAGAATAATAACTAACAATTATTTTATTTTCATTCTGAGTGCTACATGACACCAGTCTTGATACTGTAATAATTCCTGGGCACACCTGTCACTTCCTGCATTCTACATATTGTTAGAAAGTACAGAGGTGCGTGGTGTAGTGTGCTGTGCTGGGAAAAGTGATGAAACAGGAGACTGGGTAGCTGGACTTCACCCCGGCACATATGGGAAACCACCGTAGCACTTAACTATTCCATCACCACATCCTTAAAAGGGGTTCTACAATCCACTTAGTGCTAATATGGAGCATCACACTATCAAATGTATATTCAGAACTTGAATCTTATCTCCCTGGACAAGATGCTAATTCCAGTATATCATGTGCATAAGGCAGAGTTTGAAAAACAAACTGCCTTCATTTCACAACCACATAGTAGACTGTACAGTATTAGACACAGTAATGCCAAAGCCTTATCAGCTACATTACTAACAAATCATTCACATGAAAAAGTTAGTCCAGGAGCTCCTTTTGAACAATCCATTGTTTGCGTGACCTCAGTGCCTAGCTGGATCACCTATATTTATCAGGATGGAATTGCGTGATGCTTCACAAATAAATCCTCTGTGTCTAAAATCCAAGTCTTTTCTTTCTTTTTCCTCTTCCTCACTTCTGTAGATTGCAAACTCTTTCGTTCAAATTACCACACTGGCTTCCTCAACCTGCTAGTCCTTCACCTCCTCACTATAAACCATCAGAGAGGCAAGGTAATGATAGTGATGTTGATAATAGCAACAACAAAAGCAACTATATCTATAGGACTCTTAAGATGTGCTAGACAGTACTCCATGTACTTTGCATATGCAGTATCAACCCGCTGAATCCTCACAACAATCTTTACTAGGTTTATCATCCCAGTTTTACAGTTAAGGAACCTGAGATAAAGTGATTTAGGGACTGTCCGAAGCTCTCACAGACAATATGGAAAAGACCTGAGACAGAGGCTCACGTTTTGACAGACACAGACATGTTTTCTGGCATCAGTATAGATTTTAATTTGGTTCTACCTTTTAGAGCCCTTTGACCTTGGGCAAGATATTTGATTGCCCTGAATTTCAGCTTTTCTTTCCATCTGGAATGTGGAGAGAATAACCCAGGCTTTACGGGGTTTGTATCTTAGTGTGTTCTTAGTGAGAAATAAATAAGATATAGTCTCTAGAACACGTGACATCAATTAAATACTCGGTAAATGATAGCTACTATTACTAACTATGGTTTCCTAACGATCGGAAGCCATCCCATGAAAAGTTATAATGTTGGAGGAGAGTAGTAGGCAAAGGCCTAGAGTGGGAAGAAGCAGGGAGGAGAGAGCATTCAATTTAAGGAAAAGCTGACTTTGCTCTCAAAATTGACTTGCACAGCTCCCAAGAAGCTGACAGCTGGAGGTCCAAGCTCAGGATCCATGATGCCCCCTGGTGGCCTGGCGGGGGGTGGGGGGAGTCCTCTGGACCTCGGGATTAAGAACAGCTTTATCTTATTGTATAGGTGGGTCTCCAGAGCTCCTCAGAGGAAGGGGCTAAAAGGGAAGCTGCCTCTCAGCAGGCAGCTGCCTGGGTGCCCTGCTTCTATTCAACACTAACTTTATTAAGATATCAGAGCCATAGCAGGTAGGTGGCTGCAGGGGAAACCGTGAGTGGGCAAAAAGGTGGGGGGAGGCAAGCACTTAATAAAAGATATTTCTTTTCCTTTTTTTAATCTAAGTCTGGCAGGAACACCATTAAAAGGTGATTGAGAGTTGGTGATTTTTTTTTTTTAAAGGAAAAGCACTTTCTCCTTCTAAAGAGAAAGAAAGATACCCATTTTCCTCAATTCACTTAGTGCACAGAATGTTTTCCTCTAGGTATTCATCCAATTAACTGGTCAGACAGCTGGAATCTGATACAGGGAATAAACAATTCTTCAAAGAGAAGCCACTCGGTGCTTTTCTTTGAGGAACTCTCTCCCCCCAAACGTACCCCTCCTCACTCCCTCTTTCCTTTTTTCCCCTTGTTCCCTATAATCCCAGGTCTGGCCTGGATGTCACAGCTTCAGAACTGAGAACTGTCATCTGTGGTCTGCCACTCTCCCCACCCTGCCAGGAATGACACTTTAGTTCTGTGTTAATTGCCCTACTGCAGCTCGGCTATCAGCCAGGGCCTGTCTCAGATTTACTGATTGCAGACGTGAGTGGAGTGAGTGAGCAAGCATGCAGGGGTCGGGGCTCTGAGGGACCAAGTTCAAGGGCACTGAATGGTACAGATGCATAAACAAGGGAATGGTATGTAAGCAATAAAGACATAAAGGTTAGAATCAGGGCTAGCAGTACAATAAACAGCTGTGATAACCCAGTTTGTTTATAGATAAAGAATTTACAGTAAAATCCACAAGTTGCAGCCTACATTTAACACTTCAAGAGACATATAACTTCTTTACATCTTTGCTAGCTCCATCATCGCACTCTGCAAACATCTGTGGCCATCTCAGGGCTTTTTCTCCCCTTTCTTTCCAACATTAGAAGTGTACAGTCATCACAACATCTAGAAATAGACGCCAAATCCAAAATCTCAGTGTTTGGTAGCAGCAGCTACAAATTCCATAAGACAGCTACTTCTAGCTGCTACTGCTCTGGTGTCCCATTAAAAATCTCTATTTTTCAAGCTGCAAAATGTTCTTTTGCACTCCATTTTTCCTAATTGTATTTTAATATACATAAGTAGAGTAAGTAAAATTTCATTAGAATGCCTATAAATTTGACTCTACGTATGTTGTGCTAACTCTTTTTAAAAATAGATTTCAGAATATAACCAAGCATTTGGTGAAATCACCATGGCCTGTGCTTCTTAACTGTCCTAGGAGGCCCCCATCAGAAGTACAATATATTGTACTGTAACTATTGATCCAAATGGCTACATTTCTAAAGCAGAAAATGATTGCGTAGTGAGAGCAGTGCAGAGGGGCAATAAAATGCCCTCCAATATATAAAGACATAAAGATTAAAGTCACCCTGTAGATTCCCTTTAACTCCTCCAAATCTACTGGGTAATGTGTTCTTTTAGGATAAATCAGAAACGTGGTACAAATTAACATGACAGGGATGGCGTTCATAAATAAAAATGCTTCACAGCATTGTCCAGACCAGACCAACTTCATTTTGCTTTAAAGACATGGGAAGACTGTTAATTAAAACCCCAGATGTCAAAAAGGGAACATCTGAGTATCTTGAAGGCAAACAACACCCCCCAAATTTGTCAGACAGAACACGTATTCTGGATAAGGAACTGAGACATCAGTACACAGGATGCCCTACAGTGTTAATAACAACAGTTTTCGAGGCTATGGTTAGTCCTCAATTTCTATAAAGTTAGAATGTTTTCCGAAGGACAGGTGGAATCTGATGAATGAGATTTTAAATTGTGCTTTGCTGAAGGGTGCTTCTTGTTTAACCACTTCTTGTCTCTGCCTCCTACTATAGTAAGTTGTCACTTAGTTTTTAAACAAACCATATTTAAATAATACCCTATACAGTTTGGTTTATAAGAACTACTACCAATTAGCATTTAAGTTACTGTGTGATAGGAAAGGGTCTTTCTGGCTTTGATTCAGTTTCATGCTAGAAAGAGCACAAAGGACGTCCCTATTTTAAAATAGCCTCAGAACACGGATGACTGAGCCAAGACTTGCACTAAACATATTGAAGTTTAGGGGTATTATTTATTATCATTTTAATTAATAAACCAGCTTGTTTTCACCAATGTTCCCTTGTGTGTTGAAATTCCAGTCTGTGTCAAAAGGAATCCATACATTGATTGTACATACAAAGATCTGAATGAAGAATGTTAATGACTCCGTGGTGCCGACGGTACCAGTCTTGGCCTTAAAAGTAGCAAGGAGAATTGCCATTTATATTTCACAAGATTCCAAGACCGTGTGAAGGTCTGTGATCTGCAGAGGAAAATGTTACAGCGAGTTGGAGGTACCCTGTGTTCTCCCACCCCCATCATTCACCTCTGAGCAGATGGTCAGGGTGAAGCAGCCCGGGATGATAGTTGACACGACTGGATTCTCTCCGGAGACCTGTGGCAGAAACAAGCATGGCTGGAGCGAGCTTCCCAGGCCACAGGAAAACCACCAGTGCCTAGAGCAAGCCCTGAAACTCTTTCGGCACTTAGAAGAAATGAAGAACTCTAGGGAGAAAAACAGACAGATGAGAGAGATGAGAGCTCAGGAGAAGAAGGGAGGGAAGCAAAATGGGAAAGGGGGAGACAGGCAGGCAGCATTTCGTTCCTTCTCCCTCATGGTGGTTGCACGAGAACAAATCCCATCCTCCTTTGAAATGTACTACCGCATGCTGTGATGATTTAGGTGTTCATTAGATTCTCTGATCAACACAAACAGACAACTAAAGACATGTGTACCAGTTATGCATTTGAGTACTGGATGAACCCTGCTCTGAAAAGCTCTCTGGGGGGCATCAAAGAATCTGCATTTAGTAGCACACCAGTATTCCTCCTTCCCTCCTTTCAGGCATCAGTCAGAGCCATTGTGAAGACATGGGACCTGAGATGTAACTGTATAGCTGAGAACTTTACAGCTGAGATGTAACCATATAGCTGAGAACTTTACAGCTGAGGTTTGAAAATAATGGTTCTCTGACCCAGTGAGTAGTGTATTACCACAGGAGTTTGTATTCTATTAAGAGTTAATAAATGACCAAGATCTGGACTAATCCCCTGCCAGGGTTAATTTTCATTACAGGTTCCTGCTATTTTCCCAATGCCTTTTGCTCTGCCCTTCTTGCTACATATGGAAAACCTATATCAAGATGGTTGTCATGGCAATGAAAAGATTTGCATGTGTCTTATCTACTATTTAAATACCTTCTTATGGTTTGTAACTACTATAATACTACCCTCCAGCTCTGCTCATCACTAATTTAGAGCTAGCTTGGTGTATCTGAGGTCACCGATACCATCTGAAGCATGTTGTCTAGACAACTCTGAAGCCACTGACCACGGGGGTAATTGCTTTATGCAAATACAAAAGGTGTAGTAGTGATATGTACCATGGCCAGCCTTGAAATCTAAATGGATAGCTGTGATCATGTCCCTTCTGAGGACATTTGTTTCAGGACTGGGAAAATACGAAAGAACTTTTAGTTCTTTTCTCATGCTCAGTGCTTTTCTTCTTTGTCCCTTCCTTGCCAAACTCTACTGATTTCAGAAGTTGAATCACCATTTCAAGGTGTTGATTATAAGTACATGCAATATAAAATTTTGTAGAGAGCTTGTCTTGAAGTAAAAATTGCAAGTCCGATAAGATTCTGATGTATTTGTCCAAGATTCTCAAGGTTCTCTTCTTCAGTCTTCCCACCTTGTAAGTCCCACTACTTTTTCCTAAGCACAATTTCTTGTCGTTTGGCAAACTAAGTAAATACAATCTTTATTATAAAATACCATTGAATAATAATCTTCTGAAGGGATAATACAAAAACCAAAAGGAGACCCTACCTATATACCCCCCTATAAACAGCACAGTGCACTGGATGTGAGACCAACTTATTCACATTTGATCTTGTCCCTTCAAGGATGTGGCTCTTTTAGGCCTCTTTGGATAAAACCTACTTTTACAGGTTTCCTAAGAACTGCTCATTAACATTCTTCTAGTAAATTGTGGTTTGGAGCTTGTAGAGATTAAAAAAAAAAAACAACTTATCAAGAGTCTAGTAGTTTGATAATACAACAATTTTCCATTTGCTTTTGTTTTTTTTTTTTTTGCGGTACGCGGGCCTCTCACTGCTGTGGCCTCTCCCGTTGCGGAGCACAGGCTCCGGACGCGCAGGCTCAGCGGCCACGGCTCACGGGCCCAGCCGCTCCGCGGCATGTGGGATCTTCCCGGACCGGGGCACGAACCCGCGTCCCCTGCATCGGCAGGCGGACTCTCAACCACTGCGCCACCAGGGAAGCCCTCCATTTGCTTTTGAATTCTGTGCCATTCTCACAAGCAAAGAATTCTTAAAGATAATTTATATCATTATTTGTAGGCTTAGGTAATGTTACCCTGCTCTTGGAGTAGCACATTAAGGACCATTTTACCCTGACAATAAAGTGAGACTGTGTTTACGTATGGGACTACAATCACTATTTGGCTAATCTGTAAAGGTAGATTTTTCTATTGCATTTCAATAGCTCATCTACTTCAAACTGTTGTGAACTTTCTAAAGATGTGTTTTCATTTATAATAGCAGATCTTGCAGTGTGGTAATCTGGAATTGAAGTTTCAGTGACAGATTCATTCAACTAGCACTTTGCATGAGGCATTACAGCAAACATTATTTTTTTTATAAAAAAAAATATAAAAGTGACAAAACCTTCCAAAGATAATTTCTGCAATTTAGTAAACTAAGGATTTCAAGTCAGGCATCAGTTTCCGGGTGTTTTTCATAATGGATTTCACAGCAGATGACCTGACAGGCAATCTCATGATCTGAGCAGTGCTTTGTGGCATATATACTAACTGCCATCAGAAGCGCTGGGGGCCACCCTTCCTTTCACATGACATGCCTGCAAGTTAAGCACTGCAAATGTCCAGAGGTCCAGACTGACCCCTTCACCTCCCGTCTGGGAAACATTCCTGCTCTGAGCCACTCATTCTTGACAACAAACAGAGCAGGGCCATGGTGCTTGTTTTCAAAGGCCAGCAGAAGCAGGGATGAATGAAGCATATCTGGCACAACAATGGCTGGCAAGGACTGTGGCTCAAATTGCAAACCCTGTGCCCTAGAAGGGGAGAGTGGAAAAGAGAAGAAAGAGGAAGAAGAAAGGGAGGAAGAGGAAGATAATAGTGCCAGATAAAGCAACCCTACCTTTTATTTCCTCTTATTTGCTTGCCTTTTCTCCTCCAGCTTTACTGCCTTACCCATGTCTACCCCACCCATCACAAATATATTATATCACATACAAGTATATGATATATGCGGCACCCTGCTCAAATTGATAGTTTAATTAAAAAACACCAATTTCTGTAGAAGTTTCAAAGTATGGCTATTGCTACATGATATCACAGCAATAAATGTGAATACCCAGTTCCTCCTCCAAACACAATTATTTCTTTGTATTTCCTTACATTTTAGAATATATTCCGTTCATTGTATTGCAATCTTGAGGTTTTATTCTTAGGTTTCCCATGACTCAGCAGTATCTGGGACCTTGTAAAGGTTGGACACTGCATCTCTCTTAAACTAGAACTGTTTATATTTATCTATTGTTGAATGAATGAATCCATTTCTGTGTCATGGGTAGATGCAGATCACTTCTGCCCCCGCAAAATAAAACAGAATTGACAAAGCTGAAAAACACACTTTTACCTATAAGTATATGGTTGTACATGGTATTGGTAAACTTTTTCTTTTTCCAAAGAGTCCACTTCACTGTGAAATCTTTAGCTAGTGGGTAATAATATTTATCAAATAGAACAAGCCAATATGCTGTTGATTTGCTTCACAAGAATGGCCTGGAATGTCAGGAAAAAATGTACCAGTGAAGGATTCAGAAGAACAAGACTGTCGTTCTAGCCTTGGCACTTACTAATATCTCTCTGATCTCTAACTTTTTATCAAATAGAAATAGCCAATTTGCAGCTGGACAGGTCACTTATACTCTCTTGACCTCAGTCTCCTCACTTGTATATGGAAGTGCTTTAAAAATGGTAAAATACCATATTAAATGCAAGGTAATAGCCATCAGAACAGTTCATCACCATAACTATCCTCGTAGACCACTCAAGTACCAGGTTGACATTTACATGGCTACAAAATACAAATAAATAAAAAGAAAAACATGATTGATTTTATGACTATCTAGTCACAACATTTAAATAGGGAGATATTACCATTAATAGTAGCTCTAGAAATAGACAAATATGTAAATATCCCAAGGCAATAAATAAGAGTAGGAAATATCAAGTTCAAACCCAGAGTTAATTAATAGGTTTTTTTTTTTTCAAAGAAATCATTCAGAATTGATAGAGGGAGTCATAAACTCAGCTACATTTTTCAAAATTTTTTTAGGAGAAGACCTTCAAGATGGTGGAAGAGTGAGACATGGAGATCACCTTCCTCCCCACAAGTACATCAGAAATACATCTACGTGTGGAACAGCTCCTAGAGAACACCTACTGAACGATGGCAGAAGACCTCAGACTTCCCAAAGGCAAGAAACTCCCCAGGTACCTGGGCAGGGCAAAAGAAAAAAGAAAAAACAGAGACAAAAGAATAGGGACAGGACCTGCACCTCGGGGAGGGAGCTGTGAAGGAGGAAAAGTTTCCACACACTCAGAAGCCCCTTCACTGGCGGAGATGGGGGGTGGCAGAGGGGAAGTTTCAGAGCCACGGAGTAGAGCACAGCAACAGGGGTGCGGAGGGCAAAGCGGAGAGATTCCCGCAGAGGATCGGTGCCGACCAGCACTCACCAGACCGAGAGGCTTGTCTGCTCACCTGCCAGGGCGGGCGGGGGCTGGGAACTGAGGCTCAGGCTTCGGTCGGATCGTAGGGAGAGGACTGGGGTTGGTGGCGTGAACACAGCCTGAAGGGGGCTAGTGCGCCAAAGCTAGCCAGGAGGGAGTCCGGGAAAAAGTCTGGAGCTGCCGAAGAGACAAGAGACATTTTCTTGCCTCTTTGTTTCCTGGTGCGCGAGGAGAGGGTATTAAGAGTGCTGCTTAAAGCAGCTCCAGAGACGGGCACGAGCCGCGGCTATCAGCATGGACCCCAGAGACGGACATGAGATGCTAAGGCTGCTGCTGCCGCCACCAAGAAGCCTGTGTGCAAGCACAGGTCACTATCCATGCCTCCCCTCCCGGGAGCCTGTGCAGCCCGCCACTGCCAGGGTCCCATGATCCAGGGACAACTTCCCCGGGAGAATGCATGGTGCGCACCAGGCTGGTGCAACGCCATGCCGGCCTCTGCCGCTTCAGGCTCGCCCGGCATCCGTACCCCTCCCTCCGCCGGGCCTGATAAGCCAGAACCCCCGAATCAACTGCTCTTTTAACCCTGTCCTGTCTGAACCCCGGGAGCTGTGCGAACAAAGAAGAGAAGGGGAAATCTCTCCCAGCAGCCTCAGAAGCAGCGGATTAAAATCTCCACAATCAACTTGATGTATGCTGCATCTGTGGAATACCTGAATAGACAACAAATCATCACAAAATTGAGGCAGTGAATTTTGGTGCAACTGTAGACTTGGGGTTTGCTTTCTGCATCTAATTTGTTTTTGGTCTTATGTTTATGTTAGCTTAGTATCTAGAGTTTAGTATCACTGGTAGAGTTGTTTATAGATTTGCTTGCTCTTCCTTTTTTTAATATATAGATATATATATTTTTTTCCTTTTTCTCTTTTTGTGAGTGTGTATGTTTCTTTGTGTAATTTTGTCTGTACAGCTTTGCTTTACCATTTGTCCTAGGGTTCTGTCCATTTTTTTTGGTTTTTTTTTAGTATAGCTTTTACCGCTCGTAATCATTGGTGGATTTGTTTTTTGGTTTGATTGCTCTCTTCATTCTTTCTCTCTTTCTTTCCTTTATTTATTACTTTTAAAAATTTATAATAATTTAAGAAATTTTTTTATTTTAATAACTTAATTTAATTTAATTTAATTTTATTCTTTCTTTCATTCTTTTTTCTCCCTTTTCTTCTGAGCCATGTGGCTGACAGAGTCTTCGTGCTCCAGGCGGTGTCACACCTGTGCCTCTGAGATGGGAGAGCCAAGATCAGGACATTGGTCCATCAAAGATATCCTCACTCCGCGTAACATCAAACGGCGAAAGCTCTCCCAGAGATCTCCATCTCAATGCCAAGACCCAGCTCCACTCAAGGACCAGCAAGCTGCAGTGCTGGACACCCTATGCCAAACAACTAGCAAGACAGGAACACAACCCCACCCATTAGCAGAGAGACTGTGTAAAATCATAATAACATCACTAACACTCCAAAACACACCACTGGACATGGTCCTGCCCACCAGAAAGACGAGATCCAGCCTCATCCACTAGAACACAGGCACCAGTCCCCTCCACCAAGAAGCCTACACAACACACTGAACCAATCTAACCCACTGGGGGCAGACACCAAAAACAACAGGAACTACGAACCAGCAGCCTGCAAAAAGGAGACCCCAGACACAGTAAACTAAGCAAAATGAGAAGACACAGAAACACACAGCAGATGAAGGAGCAAGATAAAAACCCACCAGACCAAACAAATGAAGAGGAAATAGGCAGTCTACCTGAAAAAGAATTCAGAGCAATGACAGTAAACATATCCAAAATCTTGGAAATAGAATGGAGAAAATACAAAAAATGTTTAATATGGAACTAGAAGAACTAAAGAGCAAACAAACAATGATGAGCAACAGAAGAAATGAAATTAAAAATTCTCTAGAAGGAATCAATACCAGAATAACAGAGGCAGAAGAACGGATAAGTGACCTGGAAGATAAAATAGTGGAAATAACTACCACAGAGCAGAATAAAGAAAAAAGAATGAAAAGAATTGAGGACAGTCTCAGACACCTCTGGGACAACCCTCAACCCACCAACATTTGAATTATAGGGGTCCCAGAAGAAGAAGAGAGAAAGAAAGGGACTGAGAAAATATTTGAAGAGATTATAGTTGAAAACTTCCCTAATATGGGAAAGGAAATAGTGAATCAAGTCCAGGAAGTGCAGAGTCCCATACAGGATAAATCCAAGGAGGAACATGCCAAGACACATATTAATCAAACAATCAAAAATTAACTGCAAAGAAAAAATATTAAAAGCAGCAAGGGAAAAACAACAAATGACATACAAGGGAATCCCCATAAGGTTAGTAGCTGAACTTTCAGCAGAAACTCTGCAAGCCACATGGGAGTGGCAGGACTTATTTAAAGTGATGAAAGGGAAAAACCAACAACCAAGATTACTCTACTCAGAAAGGATCTCATTCAGATTCAACAGAGAAATTAAAATCTTACAGACAAGCAAAATTAAGGGAATTCAGCACGACCAAACGAGCTTTGCAACAAATGCTAAAGGAACTTCTCTAGGCATGAAACACAAGAGAAGGAAAAGACCTACAATAAGAAACCCAAACAATTAAGAAAATAGTAATAGGCACATACATATCGATAATTACCTTAAACGGATTAAATGATCCAACCAAAAGACATAGACTGGCTGAATGCATACAAAAACAAGACCCATATATATGCTGTCTACAAGAGACCCATTTGAGACCTAGAGACACATACAGACTGAAAGTGAGGGCGTGGAAAAAGATATTCCATGTAAATGGAAATCAAAGGAAAGCTGGAGTAGCAATTCTCATATCAGACAAAATAGACTTTAAAATAAAGACTATTACAAGAGACAAGGAAGGACACTACATAATGATCAAGGGATCAATCCAAGAAGACATAACAGTTGTAAATATTTATACACCCAACACAGGAGCACCTCAATACATAAGGCAAATGCTAAAAGCCATAAAAGGGGAAATCAACAGTAACACAATCATAGTAGGGGACTTTAACACCCAACTTTCACCAATGGAGAGATCATCCAAAATTCAAATAAATGAGGAAACAGAAGCTTTAAATGATACATTAAACAAGATGGACTTAAATGATATTTATAGGACATTCCATCCAAAAACAGAAGAATACACTTTCCTCTCAAGTGCTCATGGAACATTCCCCAGGATAGATCATATCTTGGGTCACAAATCAAGCCTTAGTAAATTTAAGAAAACTGAAATCGTATCAAGCATTTATTCCGACTACAACGCTATGAGACTAGATATCAATTACAGGAAAAAAATCTGAAAAAAATACAAATACATGGAGGCTAAACCATACACTACTAAATAACCAAGAGACCACTGAAGAAATGAAAGAGGAAATCAAAAATACCTAGAAACAAATGACAATGAAAACATGACAACTCAAAACCTATGGGATGCAGCAAATGCAGTTCTAAGAGGGAAATTTATAGCAATACAATCCTACCTCAAGAAACAAGAAACATCTCAAATAAAAAACCTAACTTTACACCAAAGAAATTAGAGAAAGAACAAAAAAACCCCAAAGTTAGCAGAAGAAATAAAATCATAAAGATCAACTCAGAAATAAATGAAAAGGAAATGAAGGAAACAAGAGCAAACATTAAAAAAATTAAAAGCTGGTTCTTTGAGAAGATAAACTAAATTGATAAACCATTAGCCAGACTCATCAAGAAAAAAGGGAGAAAACTCAAATCAAGAGAATTAGAAATGAAAAAGGAGAAGTTACCAGCAGAAATACAAAGGATCATGAGAGATTACTGCAAACAACTATATACCAAAAAATGGACAACCTGGAAGAAATGGACAAATTCTGAGAAAAGGACAACCTTCTGAGACTGAACCAGGAAGAAATAGAAAATATGAACAGACCAATCACAAGCACTGAAATTGAAACTGTGATTAAAAATCTTCCAACAAACAAAAGTCCAGGACCAGACGGCTTCACAGGCAAATTCTATCAAACGTTTAG
>NC_041225.1:74940662-74944433 GCF_002837175.3 Physeter macrocephalus
GTCACACAAAAAAACTACAGGCCAATATCACTGATGAACATAGATGCAAAAATCCTCAACAAAATACTAGCAAACAGACTCCAACAGCACATTAAAAGGATCATACACCATGATCAAGCGGGGTTTATCCCTGGAATGCAAGAATTCTTCAATGTACGCAAATCAACCAATATGATACACCATATTAACAAACTGAAGGAGAAAAACCTTATGATAATGTCAATAGGTACAGAAAAAGATTTTGACAAAATTCAACACCCATTTATGATAAAAACCCTCCAGAAGGTAGGCAAAGAGGGAAATTACCTCAACATAATAAAGGCCATATATGACAAACCCACAGCCAACATGGTTCTCAATGGCAAAAAACTGAAACCATTTCCACTAAGATCAGGAACAAGACAAGGTTGTCCACTCTCACCACTATTATTCAACATAGTTTCGGAAGTTTTACCCACAGCAATCAGAGATGAAAAAGAAATAAAAGGAATCCAAATCGGAAAAGAAGAAGTAAAGCTGTCACTGTTTGCAGATGAAATGATACTATACATAGGGAATCTTAAAGATGCTACCAGAAAACTACTAGAGCTAATCAATGAATTTGGTAAAGTAGCAGGATACATAATTAATGCACAGAAATCTCTTGCATTCCTATACAATAATGATGAAAAATCTGAAAGAGAAATTAAGGAAGCACTCCCACTTACCACTGCAACAAAAAGAATAAAATACTGGCTATCACTCCCTCTGTGAGTGCACAGGAATCACAACTAACTGCCGAACAATTATCAACAGGAAGACATTGAAACTCACCAAAAAAGATACCCCACATCCAAAGACAAAGGAGAAGCCACAATGAGACGGTAGGAATTTTGCAATCACAATAAAATCAAATCCCATAAGTGCTGGGTGGGTCACTCACAAACTGGAGAACACTTATACCACAGAGTTCCACCCACTGGAGTGAAGGTTCTCAGCCCCACATCAGGCTTCCCAACATGGGGGTCTGGCAACAGGAGGAGGAATTCCTAGAGAATCAGACTTTGAATGATAGCGGGATTTCATTGCAGGACTTCAACAGGACTGGAGGAAACAGAGACTCCACCACACACAAAGTAGTGTGTGCATTGGGCCCCAGTGGAAGGAGCGTTGACCCCATAAGAGACTGAACCAGACCTACCTGCTAGTGTTAGAGGGTCTCCTGCAGAGGCAGGGGGAGGCTGTGTCTCACCGTGAGGACAAGGACACTGGCAGAACAAGTTCTGGGAAGTACTCCTTGGCGTGAGCCCTCCCAGAGTCCGCCACTAGCCCCACCAAAGAGCCTGGATTGGCTCCAGTGTTGGGTCGTCTCAGGCCAAAAAACCAACAGGGAGGGAACCCAGCCCCACCATCAGCAGACAAGTGGATTAAAGTTTTACTGAGCTCTGCCCACCAGAACAACAGCCAGCTCTACCTACCACCAGTCCCTCCCATCAGGAAACTTGCACAAGCCTCTTAGATAGCCTCATCCATCAGAGGGCAGACAGCAGAAGCAAGAAGAACAAAAATCCTGCAGCCTGTGGCACAAAAACCACATTCACAGAAAGACGGACAAGATGAAAAGGCAGAGGGCTATGTACCAGAGGAAGGAACTAGATAAAACTGCAGAAAAACAACAGATGAAGTGGAGATAGGCAACCTTCCAGAAAAAGAATTCAGCATAATGATAGTGAAGATGATCCAGTACCTTGGAAAAAGTATAGAGGCAAAGATCAAGAAGATGCAAGAAATGTTTAACAAAGACCTAGAAGAATTAACGAACAAACACAGTGAACAATATAATAACTGAAATGAAAAATACACTAGAAAGAATCAATAGCAGAATAACTGAGGCAGAAGAACGGATAAGTGATCTGGAAGACAGAATGGTGGAATTCACTGCTGCAGAACAGAATGAAGAAAAAAGAATGAAAAGAGACAGCCTAAGAGACCTCTGGGACAACATTAAACGCAATAACATTAGCATTATAGGGGTCCCTGAGGGAGAAGAGAGAGAGAAAGGACCCCAGAAAATATCTGAAGAGATTATAGTAGAAAACTTGCCTAACATGGGAAAGGAAACAGCCACCCAAGTCCAGGAAGCACAGAGAGTCCCATACAGGATAAAGCCAAGGAGAAACACATTGAGATATATAGTATTCAAATTGGCAAAAATTAAAGACAAAGAAAAATTATTGAAAGCAGCAAGGGAAAAATGACAAATAACATACAAGGGAACTCCCATAAGGTTAACAGCTGAATTCACAGCAGAAACTGTACAAGCCAGATGGGAGTGGCATGACATACTTAAAGTGATGAAAGGGAGGACCTTACAACCAAGATTACTCTACCTGGCAAGGATCTCATTCAGATTTGATGGAGAAATCAAAAGCTTTACAGACAAGCAAAAGCTAAGAGCATTCAGCACCACCAAACCGGCTCTACAACAAATGCTAAAGGAACTTCTCTTAAGTGGGAAGCACAAGAGAAGAAAAGGACCTACAAAAACAAACCCAAAACAATTAAGAAATGGTAATAGGAACAGACATATTGATAATTACCTTAAGCGTGAATGGATTAAATGCTCCAACCGAAAGACACAGGCTTGCTGAATGGGTACAAAAACAAGACCTATAAATATGCTGGCTACAAGAGATGCACTTCAGATCTAGGGACACATACAGACTGAAATGAGGGGATGGAAAAAGATATTCCTTGCAAATGGAAATCAAAAGAAAGCTGGAGTAGCCATACTGATATCAAATAAAATAGACTTTAAAATAAAGAATGTTACAAGAGACAAGGAAGAACACTACATAATGATCAAGGGATCAATCCAAGAAGAAGATATAACAATTCTAAATATATATGCCCCCAACATAGGAGCACCTCAATACATAAGGCAATTCCTAACAGCTATAGAAGAGGAAATCGACAGTGACACAATAACATTGGGGGATTTTAACACCTCACATACACCAATGGACAGATCGTCCACACAGAAAATTAATAAGCAAACAGAAGCTATAAATGACACAAAAGACCAGACAGACTTAATTGATATTTATAGGACATTCCATCCAAAAATAGCAGACTACACTTTCTTCTCAAGTGCGCATGGAAAATTCTCCAGGATTGATCACATGTTGGGCCACAAATCAAGCCTCAGTAAATATGAAAATGGAAATCATATTAAGCATCTTTTCTGACCACAACACTATGAGATTACAAATCAATTAAGGGAAAAAAATGTAAAAAACACAAACACATGGAAGCTAAACAATATGCTACAAAATAACCAAGATATCATTGAAGAAATCAAAGAGGAAATCAAAAAATTCCTAGAGACAAATGTCAATGAAAACACAATGATCCAAAACCTATGAGAGGCAGTAAAAGCAGTTCTATGAGGGAAGTTTATAGCAATACAAGCCTACCTCAAGAAACAAGGA
Source organism: Physeter macrocephalus (assembly GCF_002837175.3). Taxonomy (NCBI): domain Eukaryota; kingdom Metazoa; phylum Chordata; class Mammalia; order Artiodactyla; family Physeteridae; genus Physeter; species Physeter macrocephalus. The sequence continues at coordinate 74,944,133 of NC_041225.1, forward strand.
GAATCTCAAATAAAAAATCTAACCTTACACCTAAAGGAACTAGAGAAAGAAGAACAAACAAAACCCAAAGTTAGAAGAAGGAAAAATCATAAAGATCAGAGCAGAAATAAATGAAGTAGAAACAAAGAAAATAATAACAAACATCTATAAAACTAAAAGCTGGTTCTTTGAGAAGGTAAACAAAATTGATAAACCATTAGTCAGACTCATCAAGGAAAAGAGGGAGAGGACTCAAATCAATAAAATTAGAAATGAAAAAAGGAGAAGTTACAACAGACACCGCAGAAATACAAAGCATCCT